>NC_092093.1:20844075-21144075 GCF_045679555.1 Salvelinus alpinus | reverse complement strand
ACAGCTCTGGTGGACATTCATGCAGTTGGCATTTCAATTGCACGCTCCTTCCCATGTGTGGCATTGTGTTGTGTGACAAACTGCATCTTAGCGAGGATTTTATTGTCCCCAGCACAAAGTGCACCTGTGTAAGGATCATGCTGTTTAATCATCGTCTTGATATACCACACCTGTCAGGTGGATGGATTATCGTGGCAAAGGAGAAATGCTCACTAACAGGGATGTAAACAAATTTGTGGACAACATTTGAGAGAAACACAGTTTTTGTGTGAATGAAACATTTCTGGGATATTTTATTTCATCTTATGAAATATCGGACCAATATTTTGCGTTTATATTATCAGTTTAGTTAAGTTAGCTAGCCAACTAGGCAAATTGAGGCTGCATGCGCTTTCTCGTCCTACAGTTACAAACAACAACTCCATACAGAATATTAAGTAGCAGCCTACCTGTTGGCTCTAGGTCGTTGTAGCCTATCCTTCTCCTTTAACTTTTAATTCCATCATTTGAATTCCAATGATTATATTTCTCCTAACTTTTGCTCCACACTGAGGCTCTAAGACTGTACCCTATTGCTGCTTGATGACAACAACAAGCTACATGTGCCACTATCTTGAAAAGCAAAGAGCAGCAGCAGCATAAATTATAAAAAATGTCTCTCTCTAACTGCAACTGTCGAGTTCAGATCTATATGGGTCCTTCCGGACAAGTCAGTTAAATTCCACATATCCGAGACCTGTGACAATCATATCAGATGCAACCCAGACCCTTGACATTATTTTGAATTTTGGAACCGGACCCGTTCAGGTTTCGGGTACAGGTGTATCCGTGAAGACCAATACTCCCTACTCAGTGTGTAAGATGTATTACCAGTGAGTGACAGCAATGAAGTGTTGATATAAACGTTGACCCAGAAAATATAAAAAACTATCTTCCATTCCTCTCAAAATTGTTAGAAAAAGCTGTTGCGCAGCAACTCACTGCCTGCCTGAAGACAAACAATGTATACGAAATGCTTCAGTCTGGTTTTAGATCCCATCATAGCACTGAGACTGCACTTGTGAAGGTGGTAAATGACCTTTTAATGGCGTCAGACCGAGGCTCTGCCTCTGTCCTCGTGCTCCTAGACCTTAGTGCTGCTTTTGATACCATCGATCACCACATTCTTTTGGAGAGATTGGAAACCCAAATTGGTCTACACGGACAAGTTCTGGCCTGGTTTAGATCTTATCTGTCGGAAAGATATCAGTTTGTCTCTGTGAATGGTTTGTCCTCTGACAAATCAACTGTAAATTTCTGTGTTCCTCAAGGTTCCATTTTAGGACCACTATTGTTTTCACTATATATTTTACCTCTTGGGGATGTCATACGAAAACATAATGTTAACTTTCACTGCTATGCAGATGACACACAGCTGTACATTTCCTACACTGGCTAAGACTCATCTCTTCAGTATGTCATATGATTGAGTGTAGTCTGGCCCAGGAGTGTGAAGGTGAACGGAAAGGCTCTGGAGCAACGAACCGCCCTTGCTGTCTCTGCCTGGCCGGTTCCCCTCTCTCCACTGGGATTCTCTGCCTCTAACCCTATTACAGGGGCTGAATCACTGGCTTCCTGGTGCTCTTCCATGCCGTCCCTTGGAGGGGTACTTCACTTGAGTGGGTTGAGTCATTGACGTGATCTTCCTGTCTGGGTTGGCGCCCCCCCTTGGGTTGTGCCGTGGTGGAGATCTTTGTGGGCTATACTCGGCCTTGTCTCAGGATGGTAAGTTGGTGGTTGAAGGTATCCCTCTAGTGGTGTGGGGGCTGTGCTTTGGCAAAGTGGGTGGGGTTATATCCTGCCTGTTTGGCCCTGTCCGGGGGTATCATCGGATGGGGCCACAGTGTCTCCTGACCCCTTCTGTCTCAGCCTCCAGTATTTATGCTGCAGTAGTTTATGTGTCGGGGGGCTAGGGTCAGTCTGTTATATCTGGAGTATTTCTGCTGTCTTATCCGGTGTCCAGTGTGAATTAAAGTATGCTCTCTCTAATTCTCTCTTTCTTTCTCTCTTTCTTTCTCTCTCTCGGAGGACCTGAGCCCTATGACCATGCCTCAGGACTACCTGGCATGATGACTCCTTGCTGTCCCCAGTCCACCTGGTCATGCTGCTGCTGCTCCAGTTTCAACTGTTCTGCTTGCGGCTATGGAACCCTGACCTGTTCACCAGACGTGCTACCTGTCCCAGACCTGCTGTTTTCAACTCTCTAGAGACAGCAGGAGCGGTAGAGATACTCTTAATGATCGGCTATGAAAAGCCAACTGACATTTACTCCTGAGGTGCTAACTTGTTGCACCCTCGACAACTACTGTGATTATTATTATTTGACCATGCTGGTCATTTATGAACATTTGAACATCTTGGCCATGTTCTGTTATAATCTCCACCCGGCACAGCCAGAAGAGGACTGGCCACCCCTCATAGCCTGGTTCCTCTCTAGGTTTCTTCCTAGGTTTTGGCCTTTCTATGGAGTTTTTCCTAGCCACCGTGCTTCTACACCTGCATTGCTTGCTGTTTGGGGTTTTAGGCTGGGTTTCTGTACAGCACTTTGAGATATCAGCTGATGTAAGAAGGGCTTTATAAATACATTTGATTTGATACTATAACCAGCTAACAGAGCACAACATGTTGTACAGAACATGCCTGTGGTGGACAGTACAGGTCATGAGGTCCCAGCTGTTAGCATTCTTTCACAGCTCAAATGACTGGAACGTTAGCTACTGCAGGCAAGCCAACATGAATGGAAACCATTAAAGAAGTATGTCTGTCTGTCTCTGTCTCAGTTTTCCATGAATAGCAAATTATGGTTTATAGGAATGGAGATGGCTGTTGTGGCTATAATGGAGAACACTGCCTTATACTATATTTGTGGTCACAGGCAATGTTCCCTCTAAACTGTGTGAGTACGCACGTGTGCGCAGTAGCCCCGAGACTGCCACGCAGCTCCAAGTGGACTGTCACACAGAAATATCAGCCCACAGAAAGAAGCAGGAGATTGGATTTCTCAACTTTCTAGAGCAGTGGTCACCAACCGGTCATCAAGATCCAAGGCATTCCTAGTCGATCACCAAACCGTTCTCTAAAAAACCCAGCGATAAATCGTTGTGTTCCTATTTTTTTTTGGTTGTAGGTACATCCGATTCAGCTGCCCTGTGTCCCGGGTAAGTGAACTGTTGCCATTTTGAACCATTTCATATGTCTTAAAGTACAAACTCTGCCTTCCCGTTGGGCCCAGAGAGCAAATCAAGTGCACTAAAGGCCTACCGCTGGCCAATCGGTTGGCTCATATTACTGTGTCTGCAGATATGTAGCAGGCATAAACTAATCTACAACAAAGTTGATACTGTGAGATTTCAAAACGTTTACAATCATGACTAGAGAGACTCCACGAATACATCAAAGAGCTGCTGTTTTTATGAGTGAGTTCATGTTTAAGTTCTTACTCAGCACTGTTAACACTTTGTATTCAACAATTGTATAAACCAGAAAATGCACATTCTTCCTATTTCCACTCAGCGCTACAACAAGCAGTGCAGCAGTAATGAATGAGTAGGAAAGTGTATCTAGACTTACGTTATTATTAGCAGCTTGGATCTTTTTAATATCGAGGAATCTTTAACTTCTTTGTTCATAGGAGTAACATGAATTTGTGCATGAGGGAGAAATAATGCGGTGCGACTTGAGTTTCCCCATCAGCTGGAAGACGGTGTCCCTTTTTGGTCAGTGTCTGTGGAGGAAAGGGACAGCGGAGGGATGTTGAGAGGCAGACCCTCAGTCTGCTCTCTCCCACCTCAGAATCTGACCATCAGATGCAGGCCCCATCAGCCCAGTAAAATAAATAGCTAATTATTTAAATGTATGCTCACTCAGCTGTGCCTCACAAGTAATACAACATATCTATTAATGGTGTGATAAAGTCTACCTCAATTTTTTAAATATATATTTTTTAATGTCCCTCACTACAATGCATTGACAGGGTAATTCAAGCAAAGCCAATACGCAGTGATAATGTATTGGGCCTATAGCTTACAGCACAAACATTACGACAGTACAGTTTTTAATTGGTCAATGTTGCATAGGCGTACGTTTTTTAAGTAATGTTAAAAACAAATCTGAGAGATAGATCTCAGCTTGCATTTTGACTCAAAAAGTGATATTGACTCAGAAAAGGTTGGTGACCACTGTTCAAGAGTTTCTTGTTAACACTATCAACGTTTCCCTTTACTGTGGCAATTGTGATTGAATCAACACAATATTAGTGTTACGTACACCTCTAGGAAGAGGGAACGCAACACCCTGCTACAACTCAACTCCCCGTGGAGTGAAAGAGGTATGGGACTGTAGGTGTGAGTGAGGATGACAAAAGGCAGAGAATTGGTACCGTTTACAGGGAATTTATTCCATCACATGGTAATTTTGGGGAAAAGGGGCTGGACGGAACCAAAACAAAGAAAGTAAATATCAAAGCCCCCTCTCCAACCTACCCACTACTTACTTAACACCACCTGGTGTGCTAACCAAAATACAGGGGGTGGTCCGCCCAGGTCTTACCTAGTGTGCATAGACAGAGTATATACTACGGGTATATGTATGCCCGCAGGCCTCTTGCCTAAGCACTCCCAAGGTGCATTCCCCCCTGGGAACAAATGAAACAGAATAATCCAAACGTAATAAAACAATTTCAAGAATCAGAAATACAGTTCTATTGGCACACACATACCACAAATCAGCAGCTACAAAAATACTTAACTAAATCTGTCTCTCAGCCACAACCAAGACAGGACATATCACTCATCAGCCTCATCTCTCTTCTGAGCAACAGAACACTGGCTTATATAGCTTCAGAAGGAGTTGGTAATTGAAGACAGCTGTTTCTGACGAGAGGGCAGGGTCAGCTCCAATCATCAATGGGGCCGACCAATCAGCTGCTTAGAGGAATCCAGGAAGCCATCCTGAAACACACACATACAAATACACAAACCACAACAGAAACTGGAGAACGTAACAATTAGCCACTTTCAATGCAACATACTGAAACAAAACTAACTATGCAAGAAATTTTGTTGTAGTCAGAATGCTTCGGAATAGGATTCTATTGCGTTGACACTCATGCATGACTCATACTTTACACAGATCAGTGCGGCATAACCAATCAGAACTGCAGTAGGCCTATATGCAAATAGATCATTGCCATTTACGTTGAATTGGACTGTGTTTACAGTATGAGCGTTCGTGAGTAGATGCGCTTGTTTTGAGATCAAAGTGAGAGCTTGGCATTCTCTCAACCAGCTTCACCTGGAATGCTTTTCCAACAGTCTTGAAGGAGTTCCCACATATGATGAGCACTTGTTGGCTGCTTTTCCTTCACTCTGCAGTCAAACTCATCCCAGATGGCGTAGCAGTGCAGACGTGTTTTGTTTGTCCTCTCGTGTACTTTTGTATTTTTCGTACTTTTTTGTATATATTTCAATTTTATTTTCAATCTCTTTTCCATTTTAATTAAATTATACCTTCCGGTAACCTGCCTCACCCAATGTGATACGGAACCGCTATTATTTTTTATTTTTAGACCATAGCCAGAACCACCTAGCCATCAGAAGCTAACCAGCTAATTAGCTACAAGCTATTTATTTAGTCATTGTTAGCCACTGCTTGCGGCCTTTACCTTCTGCACAGATACCAGCACTTTTTTTTAGCCTGGATAATACTCGCCAGCCTACCAGTATCGGACTGTTTCTCCACTACAATGCCGGATTCCTGTCATAAACCCTGTACCATTACTCCTGATCTTCACAGCTAGCTAGCTGCCACCGAATGACCCAGTACCGAAGCTATCCCTGAGCCAGGCCAGGCCCACCTCCCGGCCTATTCAGTTGTTCGCTAGCACCAGTTAGCCGTGAGCCAGGCGCATCTCCCGGCTAGCAAACTAAATTACTTCAACTACAATACTCTTTCGCCATCTGGCTTCAATCCTTTGTCGACATGGTGCCCCGCCGCACCACCACGACTGGTCTGCCGACGAATACTCCACCCGCTGTGCCTTCAACTGGCTTCCATCAGATGTCGGAGCAGACGCTTCTACTAGCCCCGGGCTGCTAATTTTAAATGCTGTGTCGCCCGCGTGCTAGCGTGGTAGCGACTACTCCGTGGCATCTATGATCACTTGGCTACATAGCTGATGCCTGCTGGACTGTCCATTAATCACGGTACTCCATTCTGTTTATTTTTGTTTATCTGTCGGCCCCAGCCGCGAACTCAGGCTCTGTGTGTAGTTAACCGACCCTCTCTGCCCAGTCATCGCCAATTTACCTATTGTTGTTGTTTTAGCTGATTAGCTGTTGTTGTCTCACCCTTGTTGTCTTAGCTAGCTCTCCCAATCAACACCTGTGATTACTTTATGCCTCGCTTTATGTCTCTCTCAAATGTCAATATGCCTTGTATACTGTTGTTTAGGTTAGTTATCATTGTTTTAGTTCACAATGGAGCCACTAGTTCCACTCATACCTCTGATACCTCCTTTGTCCAACCTCCCACACATGCGGTGACCTCACCCATTATAACCAGCATGTCCAGAGATACAACCTCTCTCATCATCACTCAGTGCCTGGGCTTACCTCCGCTGTACCCGCACCCCACCATACCCCTGTCTGCACATTATGCACTGAATCTATTCTACCACGCCCAGAAATCTGCTCCTTTTATTCTTTGTCCCCAATGCTCTAGATGACCAGTTTTGCTAGCCTTAGCCGTACCCTCATCCTACTCCTCCTCTGTTCCTCAGGTGATGTGGAGGTAAACCCAGGCCCTGCATGTCCCCAGGTACCCTCATTTGTTGACTTATGTGATCGAAAAAGCCTTGGTTTCATGCATGTTAACATCAGAAGCCTACTCCCTAAGTTTGTTTTACTCACTGCTTTAGCACACTCCACCAACCTTGATGTCCTTGCCGTGTCTGAATCCTGGCTTAGGAAGGCCACCAAAAATTCAGAGATTTCCATCCCCAACTACAACATTTTCTGTCAAGATAGAACTGCCAAAGGGGGAGGAGTTGCAATCTACTGCAGAGATAGTCTGCAAAGTTATGTCATACTTTCCAGGTCCATACCCAAACAGTTCGACCTTCTAATTTAAAAAATGTATCTCTCCAGAAATAAGTCTCTCACTGTTGCCGCCTGTTATCGACCCCCCTCCGCTCCCAGCTGTGCTCTGGACACCATATGTGAATTGATCGTCCCCCATCTAGCTTCAGAGTTCGTACTGTTAGGTGACCTAAACTGGGATATGCTTAAGAGAATGCCTGGTCGTTCGATAAAAATAATTTCCTCACCATCTTAGATAAGCATGCCCCTTTCATAGAATGCAGTTCTTGAAATGTTCTGGATTGACGGACCTTCATGTCTTAAAGTATTGATGGACTGTCATTTCTCCTTGCTTATTTGAGCTGTTCTTGCCATAATATGGAGTTGGTCTTTTACCAAATAGGACTATCTTCTGTATACCACCCCTACCATGTCAGAACACAACTGATTGGCTCAAACGCATTAAGAAGGAAAGAAATTCCACAAGGCACACCTGTTAATTGAAATGCATTCCAGGTGACTACCTCATGAAGATGGTTGAGAAAATGCCAAGAGTGTGCAAAGATGTCATCAAGGCAAAGGGTGGCTACTTTGAAGAATCTCATATATAAAATATATTTTGATTTGTTTAACACTTTTTTGGTTACTACATGATTCCATATGTGTTGTTTCATATACTTTTGATGTCTTCATTATTATTGTACAATGTAGAAAATAGTAAAAATAAAGAAAAACCCTTGAATTAGTAGGTGTGTCCAAACTTTTGACGGGTACTGCAGTCACTCATACAGATATAATGGTCTGTAAAGCCTGTCTGCATACCTGATTTCTGTAACTGTTAGCTTACCTGTGTAATTTTGACATACAGTTGAAGTCGGAAGTTTACATACACCTTATCCAAATACATTTGAACTCAGTTTTTCACAGTCCTAGTAAAAATTCCCTGTCTTAGGTCAGGTATGATCACTACTTTATTTAAAAAATGTGAAATGTCAGAATAATAGTAGAGAGAATGATTTATTTCAGCTTTTATTTATTTCATCACATTCCCAGTGGGGTCAGAAGTTTACATACACTAAATTAGTAGTTGGTAGCAATGCCTTTAAATTGTTTAATTTGTGTCAAACGTTTCGGGTAGCCTTCCACAAACTTCCCACAATAAGTTGGGTGAATTTTAGCCCATTCCTCCTGACAGAGCTGGTGTAACTGAGTCAGGTTTGTAGGCCTCCTTGCTCTCACACACTTTTTCAGTTCTGCCCACAAATCTTCTATAGGCTTGAGGTCAGTGCTTTTTGATGGCCACTCCAATAACTTGACTTTGTTGTCCTGAAGTCATTTTGCCACAACTTTGGAAGTTTGCTTGGGGTCATTGTCCATTTGGAAGACCCATTTGCGACCAAGCTTTACTTCCTGACTGATGTCTTGAGATGTTGCTTCAATATATCTACATCATTTTCCTGCCTCATGATGCCATCTATTTTGTGAAGTGCACCAGTCTCTCCTGCAGCAAAGCACCCCCACAACATGATGCTTCACGGCTGGGATGGTGTTCTTCGGCTTGCAACCCTCCCCCTTTTTCCTCCAAACATAACGATGGTCATTATGGCCAAACAGTTCTATTTTTGTTTCATCAGACCAGAGGACATTTCTCCAAAAAGTACGATCTTTGTCCCCATGTGCAGTTGCAAACCGTAGTCTGGATTTTTTATGGCGGTTTTGGAGCAGTGGCTTCTTCCTTGCTGGGCGGCCTTTCAGGTTATGTCGATATAGGACTCGTTTGACTGTGGATATAGATACTTTTGTACCTGTTTCCTCCAGCACCTTCACAAGGTCCTTTGCTATTGTTCTGTGATTGATTTGCACTGTTCGCACCAAAGTACGTTCATCTCTAGGAGACAGAATGCGTCTCCTTCCTGAGCAGTATGATGGATGCGTGGTCCCATGATGTTTATACTTGCGTACTATTGCTTGTACAGATGAATGGTGTACCTTCCGGCGATTGAAAATTGCTCCCAAGGATGAACCAGACTTGTGGAGGTCTATAAAAAAAACTCTGAGGTCTTGGCTGAATTCTTTTGATTTTCCCATGATGTCAAGCAAAGAGGCACTGAGTTTGAAGGTAGGCCTTGAATTGACTCAAATTATGTCAATTAGCCAGAAGCTTCTAAAGCCATGACATCATTTTCTGGAATTTTACAAGCTGTTTATAGGCACAGTCAACTTAGTGTATGTAAACTTCTGACACACTGGAATTGTGATACAGTGAATTATAAGTGAAATAATCTGTCTGTAAACAATTGTTGGAAAAATTACTTCTGTCATGCACAAAGTAGATGTCCTAACCGACTTATCAAAACTATAGTTTGTTAACAAGAAATTTGTGGAGTGGTTGAAAAATGAATTTTAATGACTCCAACCTAAGTGTATGTGCACTTCCGACCTCAACTGTAAGCTCAGAACCACTTGTTTTGCCAACATATTTCTGTTTTATCAATTTCTGTGCCGATCAATGGACAGTTCATTACATCTGTCAAATGAATATGTAGTCCATAGTTATGTTTGTATTTGTATTTCTTCTTGCATTTAAGATGGCGACGTTGCAATATACGCTCAGTGGCCAGTATACGCTGCATTTACGCTAGGCCTATATCTAAAAATACATACAGCCTAATGATATACACTCAGTGGCCAGTTTATTAGGTACACTACCCCATTCACAGTGAGTCACGTGGCCTTGCCTTGCTATATAAAGCAGGCAGACAGGCATCAAGGCATTCAGTTATTGTTCGATTGAATGTTAAAATGGTCAAAACTAGTGACCTAAGCGACTTTGAGCGTGGTCTGATTGTCAGTGCTGATCCGATGAATCCGGACCGTTGATACCAGGTACAGGCTGGTGGCAGTGGTGTAATGGTGTGGGCAATGTTTTCCTGGCATACGTTAGGTCCCTTGATACAACTTGATAAACGTTTCCATGCCCTGAAGAATTCAGGCTGTTCTGGAAGCAAAGGAGGGTCCGACCCAGTATTAGATGGGTGTACCCAATAAACTGGCCACACAGAGAATTCTGTTCTGAGGTTCATAAC
Source organism: Salvelinus alpinus (assembly GCF_045679555.1). NCBI lineage: Eukaryota > Metazoa > Chordata > Actinopteri > Salmoniformes > Salmonidae > Salvelinus > Salvelinus alpinus. Next base: position 21,133,874 of record NC_092093.1, on the reverse strand, counting down.
CCAATTTAATTATATTACTCAGTCTGCAAACCAGCTAAAATAGTCAAAAAGGTTTATTCACGGGAACGTTCTAAAGTCAAGAATACAAAACAATACATTTTATACTGACTTCTCACGCCCACACATTCACACAACCATACACACACAATATTTACATGGTAAATCTCCCATCTGCTCTTTACCATGTGAATTTGCTAAAGAAATGGCATGCACGTGATATACTCCCCCGAGGAAGGCTACCACAGAGACCAAGCCGACGGAGGTGCCACTGGGGGAGCAGCTGAGCCAAGCAGCTGCTCACCCAGTGCCACTATAGTTAACTTCACCCACCTTCTCAAGGACTTCATATGGCCCGTTCCATCGGGCCAAAAGGTGGGGACCAACACCAACACTTTGTCTCCTGGCTGGAAGTCGCTTCGTTGCGCCCCTCTGTTGTACACCCGCGCTTGGGCTTCCTGGGCCTCCAGCATGTGTTCCTGTACCAGGGGCCACAGGGTTGCCAGCCAGTCTCATGTCTTCCACGTGCTCCATCATGGTTCGGTGGGGCGATGGTTGCTGTTCCCTGGCTTCTTTAGCCATGTCCAGCAGTCCTCTGGGTCGTCTCCCATACAGGAGTTTGAAATGAGAGAATCCTGTTGAGGCTTGGGGCACTTCTCAAATCGAGAACATCAGGTAGGGTAGCAGCTGGTCCCAATTCTTTCCGTCCGCCTCCATCACCTTCTTTAGCATCTGCTTCAGGATTCGATTGAATCTTTCCACCAGCCCATCGGTCTGTGGGTGATACACTGAGGTACGCAACTGGAATCATTTTCATTAATTTGCATAGATCCTTCATGATTTGCGACATGAACAGGGTTCCCTGGTCGGTAAATAGCTCGTCTGGGATGCCTACCCGGGAGAACAGCATTACTAACTCACGTGCGATTCTCTTGGGGGCCATGGTGCGCAGGGGAATGTCTTCCGGATACCTAGTGGCATAATCCAGAATCACCAGGATGTATTGGATGTATTGGTGCCCTCGGTTGCTCTTGTGTAGAGGTCCCACCAGGTCCATTGCAATCCTCAGGGGAATTAAGGGGCTGCGAAAGTGGGAGTAATCGTGCGGCAGTAATCTTCCACTGCTTTCTTCACCCCGGCCAGTAAAATCGTGCCTTGATCCTGTCTAAGGTCTTCTCCACCCCTAGTGGGAGCTACAAGAAGGTGGGAGTGCGCCTACTGCGAGACAGATAGTACATACGGACGGTGCACCAACAAAATCTCTATACATTCGTCATTCTTCTTCACAACCTGATACCCCCAGTTTTCTATAAAGAAGAAGCTGCTGTAAGTGATTTGACTTACCACCTCCATGGGCTTTCCGTCCATCACGGTCACCTGCTGGACAGCGCTGGCCAAGTTGGGATCCTCCAGTTGGGCCATACAGAATCGGCCTGCTAGAGAAGCGGGCTCTGGCGCCACCTCATGGTCCATCAGGAACATGTCTTCCTGACTCGCCACCTCTCCCTCCAGTCTGGCTTAACGCGAGTCACCCTCCGAGAGGGGTTCTGTTGACACCTGGTGGTCCACTTAGTGGATTCCACACATCCAGGCATCCCTCCTTCTGGCATCCCTCCCACTTCTCTGGCTTCCTCCTCCCTTCTGGTTCCCTCAGTTCCCCACGTCTGGACATACCGGCACAGGCAGGTTCGGGACGACTCCCACTGGTGCTGTGTGTTTTCCCTTTGTGGTCTGTAGGTGGAGGAGTGTGGTGGGGTAGTCCTTGGTCTCACCGTGTATGCACACGATGGCCATGGTGTCAGCCAGGTTTGAGGACTAGGTGATGTCAGGTCAGGTCAGTGTCACCATACCCCTGGAGTCCACGAGTGCCGTGGTTTCCTTTCCGTTGGCTCTTACCGGTGTGACAGGGGAAGGACCACTCTCCTTAGCCCAGCATGCCATCAGCAAGCCAAAGGGCTGCGCAGTGGCTACCTCACTGGCTGAGGCCTCGGGACATCGCGGTTTGGACAGTTCCAGGCAATGTCACACTCGTAGCATTTCCTGCTGTCCATGTTCAGGAAGGGGCGTCGTCTCGGGGAGCTGGCTGTTGGTGAGCCCCCATCCTTGGCCGGGGTCCCGGCGTGCTCCTCCGCCCTTTTTTGCTCCTTCGGACAAGTGGAAGGTTCCGCCTTCTGTGGTTGTCCGCTGCGCAGGAACTCCAAAGCCACCTGTTGTCCTTCCACCAGTTCCACCAGCTGATCTGCGCTCTGTGGGTTAGCTTGGCTTGCTAACTTTTTAGCTTCGGACGGGAGCGAGTGTAGAAATGTATCTATGACCACTTTCTTGATGGGCTTGAGTGTCAGGATTTCCTTTTTCAGCCCCTCGTGGTCAGCCGTCAGATCCTGATAGGTCTTCTGTGCCGTGCCTGACAGGAAGGGTTCTAGCAGGCTGGCCCATTGCTCATGGGGCCATTTCTCCCTAGCCGCCGTCCTCTCGAAGGCTTGGGAGGTACGCCTTGATGTCATCAGCCTCTGTCAGCTTCAGTATAAACCTACTGGGTTTGGGGTGAGAGACTGCTGCGCCTGCTACCATGCCGGTCTGGGCGGATGTCAGCTGGCTGAGTTCAGCTCGCAGGAGAGCAGTCTGCTGACACTGTTCCTCCAGCAGCTCCTGATGCATAGCCTGCTGGGCTTTGTTCACCTCCACCAGTTGTTTCACCAATGCTTCCATTGTGCTCTGTGTCTGTTTAGTTATTAAACTTGGTTTGGGTTGCCCACATTCTCCACCACATGTAACAGGTTCAAGGGTGTGGGGTTTCCAAGTTCACCAAGTTCAATAACCAAACACGCACAAGGAGCACAAAAAAAAAAAGAAAGCAAATGGGGAGTTTATTAGGGAGTTTTGCACACTGGGGAAAAGGGGGGAATTCACCAACCATTTCACAGTCCACAATCCGTTCTCGTTGTCTGTTCCGTACACAGTGGGGGTAGTCAGACTGTCCAGGTCACAACGGGTAATCACATAGATCTCTTTCTCTCTTCCCTCACGATCTCTTTCTCTCTTCCCTCACACTCTCTTCTCTCACACTCTCGCACTCTCTTCTCTCGCACTCTCTTCTCTCGCACTCTCTTCTCTCGCACTCTCTTCTCTCGCACTCTCTTCTCTCGCACTCTCTTCTCTCGCACTCTCTTCTCTCGCACTTCCCTCTCCGTTCTCTGCCCCTTTCTGCAGGCCGCTTCCTCTTTTATCCCCCAGTACTCTCTTGCTTAATGATCCACAGGCTCGCCTCATTGGGGCAGGAAGTCCATATAAGGCTCGGGGGTGGAGCAAGCTAGCTGCAAGATATCTCCCTTCAATAACCACTCCCCTCACCTCTCCCTGCTGTTGGCCACAATATATGTATACACTACCGTTCAAAAGTTTGGGGTCACTTAGAAATGTCCTTGTTTTTGAAAGAAAGCACATTTTTTGTCCATTTAAAATAACGTCAAATTGATCAGAAATACAGGGTAGACATTGTTAATGTTGTAAATGACTATTGTAACTGGAAATGGCAAATTTCTATGGAATATCTACATAGGCATACAGAGGCCCATTATCAGCAACCATCACTCCTGTGTTACAATGGCATGTTGTTTTAGCTAATCCAAGTTTATCATTTTAAAAGGCTAATTGCTCATTAGAAAACCTTTTGCAATTATGTTAGCACAGCTGAAAACTTGTGCTGTTTAAAGGAGCGATAAAACTGGCCTTCTTCAGACTAGTTGAGTATCTAGAGCATCAGCATTTGTGGGTTCGATTACAGGCTCAAAATGGCCAGAAACAAAGACCTTTCTTCTGAAACTCATCGGTCTATTCTTGTTCTGAGAAAGGAAGGCTATTCCATGCGAGAAATAGCCAAGAAAGGAAAGATCTGGTACAATGCTGTGTACTACTCCCTTCACAGAACAGTGCAAACTGGCCCTAACCAGAATAGAAAGAAGAGTGGGAGGCCCCGGTGCACAGCTGAGCAAGAGGACAACTACATTAGAGTGTCCAGTTTGAGAAACAGACGCCTCACAAGTCCTCAACTGGCAGCTTCATTAAATAGTACCCGCAAAACACTAGTCTCAACGTCAACAGTGAAGAGGCGACTCCGGGATGCTGGCCTTCTAGGATTTGTGAATTTTCATCGACATTGGTGTCATATTGGCTTAGATATGATGGTAGAGAGATTTGAATTTAACATTGAGCTTCAACCAAAGCCTACTATTGGTTGGTGCGACAGCAATAACTTATTTGAGATCAGGAGAGTGGCTGTAGAATATCAGAGAGGAAAAGCTAGCTGAGTGTGTATGGTACATTTTACTGTAGGTAGAGAGGTGTGTATGATCTGCGCTTTATGATAAGAAGAACTCAACTACTGTAAGTCTGCTGCATGCTCGTTACTATAGAACAGATGTTTGTAAGATTGCTGCTCTGTGATAAGAACTCAGTGATTGTGTCTTTCATGTTTTGTCCTGTGAGTAGGGCACCCCCAGAGCACTCCACAGACAGTTGTGAAGACACAGAGATGAGACAAGGCTGAGAATACCCTGTATTGTATGTTGTTATTGTCTCAACCAACCATTTCTGCTGACATTTACAACATCCTGTGTGGTTGGGGGACAGCTGAAGTTGTTGTCCTGTAATGCCATGACTGAGCTGTGTGTATATAGTCAACAATCCTGTCATGTGTGTGTGTGTGTGTGTGTGTGTGTGTGTGTGTGTGTGTGTGTGTGTGTGTGTGTGTGTGTGTGTGTGTGTGTGTGTGTGTGTGTGTGTGTGTGTGTGTGTGTGTGTGTGTGTGTGTGTGATTGTGTGATTGTGTTTGTGATTGTGTTTGTGATTGTGTTTGTGTGAGTGCATGCATGTGTGTCACCTGTTTACTGTATAAACAAATCTGTAATCTACTGTGCAGTCAGATAATGTCACGCAGCTCGTCTCCCCTCCCCTGGCCTCCCCATTCCACTTCTCTCTTTTAAAATGGATGGTGCCGGGTTCAGTCCAAATAGTACCACCATGAAATGATTTCATGGAAATCATACAGACCTTGCTCTTGTTCACTTTTGTCAATGGATTTATAGTCATTTATTCAAAACGCATACTTCAAAAGACAAGTTCTTATTACTGAGTCAACTTCTCTGGAGACACAATCCCTTTAAAAAACAACTGCATAAATCACACCGATTATGTAATCATTTTAGCACAAAGAATATTTCAGTTTCCTGGAGAGGCAGAGAAACAGCTTGTAAATGAGCTAGTTGTGATGTAGTTAACAGAGAGAAGCAGAGAGGAATCACATCTCCCAGGAGCTCTGACTGTGTCTAATACAAGAAGAGGAATATTTCACCTTGTGCAATAGGCCACGCATACATAAATGTCTCAGATGTGACTGATTTCCTCGTTAACTCGCCATACGTTTCATTGGTTAATTTAGTTATTGTATGTTCACCTGACTTGTATAAAACACCTGTATCGTTCTGTTTGAAGTGCGGTTGACCACAGGAAGTGATGCAATCTAGAGGCATGGTGGAGCCTTTGTTCCGAGCACTTGTGGTAAGTGTTTGGTGAGAGCACATGGCTACTACAGGTTGTGAGCTGGACTGCCTCAGAAAATGAATGCCTGCCTCCTGGGCTGTCAGTGGTATGCCAGCTGGGAAAATAAGTAACATCTCCTTCAGTGTTTAGCAGCAGACCGAACAGACATGGCCAGTACACATTCCACAGCTGCTACTCACCTCACCTGGCAACTGGACTACTGAAGGAACACTGCACAAAGAGACAGTTGGATTCTAACCAACGACAGTAACCTGGGTAACATTTTAACTGTAGTTTCGCATGGGATCTAATAACCACTGAACCACATCTGGAACTTGGCTGAACAGTTCATCCTAAAGCCTATTTTATGACAAGGAGACACTGGGAACTGGGAAGATGTATCTTGTAATGGAATAAACCTTTAGCGTCTGCTATAGGTTAGACATTGGTTTCCCTTGTGTGTGTGAAATATTTGCTGTGTACAGTAAAACACATTGGGGCTGTAGTGTGGAAGACCTATATTCTGTGTTATTACTTTGTGAAGTAGCTTGTGAGAGATAGCGGCAGTCCTGGGCCTATATAGTGAGAAACCAGCTGGTTTCTAGAACACTCCGTTTGTGCAACATGGTGCTGAGCTGACCCTCTGACTTCTGATGTAATAACAGAGAGAGGAATGAGAGACACTCCCAGAACCAATCTTAGAGACAACATGGAGGTAAAAACTCATAAAATGATATGAAAGGAAATATCAACAGCAGCAGTTTATATCAATATTATAGCTTTGTCTTTTCATATTATTTAGCCTTTAATTGAAATACTAAATACCATATGCTGTAAAAGCTGTATTGTAGCCTATAGTTTTAGTTTCCGCACACTTTTAACATCTCTTTTAATACTAACGTTTTCCGCCAATTTGATCATATCCCCAACTTTTTCCCGCCTTTTCTTTATCTGTAAGGTATTGAAGCATGAAAGCCGAAATGTTTAGCCTATTTCTACCAAATTACTTAGTAATCATTTCGGTGAAGTTTGACTACGGATTAGTATGAAATGCAGCCTTAATACTAAGACGGTATTCACACGCACTATGCTCTTAATCTCTTCATGGTTGCTAGGCAGCGCCTGTTAACCATCCTCTTGCCAGTTATTAACTTTGCAAGGCATGTCACTTCGTCCCATCTCTTGGTTTCGTCCACCACTAAGGATGCACTGTTTTCTTAACCACAACTGGATGGATCCAGAAATAATTACTGTGGGAATAAATATCACTGAATAACAAATATTGGAATAAAGTAGGCTAATGCAGTTGAAGGCATGTATCAAATTGTTGCTTACTGAAACTCCCAAAGTCTTCCCATCCTTGTAGCCTTTACATTTGAAGCAATAGCCTACCCGTGTGTGGTCAACTAGATGATAGCGTCATTGAGACAAGCTCGGGGACTCGTTTTGATAGATCAATACATGTCAGATTTATTTGTCATGTTTTGTCATTGATTATCATGTCTTGTCCCTGTGCTTCCCTTCTATTCGTTTCCCTCTGCTGGTCTTATTAGGTTCTTTCCCTCTTTCTATCCCTCTCTCTCCCCCTCCCTCTCTCCCTCTCTCGCTCTCTCTCTCTATCGTTCCGTTCCTGCTCCCAGCTGTTCCTCATTCTCCTAACTACCTCATTTACTCTTTCACACCTGTCCCCTATTTTGCCCTCTGATTAGAGTCCCTATTTCTCCCTCTGTTTTCCGCTTCTGTCCTTGTCGGATCCTTGTTTGATGTTTGCTGTTCTGTGTCCTTGTTCCGCCCTGTCGTGTTTTTGCCTTCTTCAGATGCTGCGTGTGAGCAGGTGTCTATGTCAGCTACGGCCTGTGCCTTCCCGAAGCGACCTGCAGTCTGTGGCCGCGTCTCCAGTCGTTCCTCTCTACTGACGAGAGGATTTCAGTTTTCCTGTTTTGGATTTACCTAAGATTAATATCCAGGAGTATCGGTTTTTGTTTAAGACTGGAATAAAGACTCTGTTTCTATTAAGTCGCTTTTGGGTCCTCATTCACCAGCATAACAGAAGGATCCGACCAAGAATGGACCCAGCGACTACGGATTCTCGCAACACTGCCGTCGAGTTCCAGGGAGCAATGCTCGGCAGACACGAGCAGGAATTGTCTGCTGCTCGTCATGCCGTTGAGACCCTGTCCGCTCAGGTCTCCGACCTCTCAGGACAGTTTCAGAGTCTTCGTCTCGTGCCACCAGCTACTTCCTGGTCTTCCGAGTCTCCGGAACCTAGGGTTAATAACCCACCATGTTACTCTGGGCAGCCCACTGAGTGTCGCTCCTTTCTCACCCAGTGTGATATTGTGTTCTCTCTCCAGCCCAACACATACTCAAGAGAGAGAGCTCGGATCGCTTACGTCATATCACTCCTTACTGGTCGGGCTCGGGAGTGGGGCACAGCTATCTGGGAGGCAAGGGCTGAGTGTTCTAACGATTATCAGAACTTTAAAGAGGAGATGATACGGGTTTTTGATCGTTCAGTTTTTGGGAAGGAGGCTTCCAGGGCCCTGGCTTCCCTATGTCAAGGTGATCGATCCATAACGGATTACTCTATAGAGTTTCGCACTCTTGCTGCCTCCAGTGACTGGAACGAGCCGACGTTGCTCGCTCGTTTTCTGGAGGGACTCCACGCTGAGGTTAAGGATGAGATTCTCTCCCGGGAGGTTCCTTCCAGCGTGGACTCTTTGATTGCACTCGCCATCCGCATAGAACGACGGGTAGATCTTCGTCACCGAGCTCGTGGAAGAGAGCTCGCGTTAACCGTGTTCCCCCTCTCCGCATCTCAACCATCTCCTCCCACCGGCTCAGAGACTGAGCCCATGCAGCTGGGAGGTATTCGCATCTCGACTAAGGAGAGGGAACGGAGAATCACCAACCGCCTTTGCCTCTATTGCGGTTCTGCTGGACATTTTGTCATGTCATGTCCAGTAAAAGCCAGAGCTCATCAGTAAGCGGAGGGCTACTGGTGAGCGCTACTACTCAGGTCTCTCCATCAAGATCCTGTACTACCTTGTCGGTCCATCTACGCTGGACCGGTTCGGCTGCTTCCTGCAGTGCCTTGATAGACTCTGGGGCTGAGGGTTGTTTTATGGACGAAGCATGGGCTCGGAAACATGACATTCCTCTCAGACAGTTAGGGAAGCCCACGCCCATGTTCGCCTTAGATGGTAGTCTTCTCCCCAGTATCAGATGTGAGACACTACCTTTAACCCTCACAGTATCTGGTAACCACAGTGAGACCATTTCCTTTTTGATTTTTCGTTCACCTTTTACACCTGTTGTTTTGGGTCATCCCTGGCTAGTATGTCATAATCCTTCTATTAATTGGTCTAGTAATTCTATCCTATCCTGGAACGTTTCTTGTCATGTGAAGTGTTTAATGTCTGCTATCCCTCCTGTTTCTTCTGTCCCCTCTTCTCAGGAGGAACCTGGTGATTTGACAGGAGTGCCGGAGGAATATCATGATCTGCGCACGGTCTTCAGTCGGTCCAGAGCCAACTCTTCTCCTCCTCACCGGTCGTATGATTGTTGTATTGATCTCCTTCCGGGGACCACTCCCCCTCGGGGTAGACTATACTCTCTGTCGGCTCCCGAACGTAAGGCTCTCGAGGATTATCTGTCTGTTTCTCTCGACGCCGGTACCGTGGTGCCTTCTTCCTCTCCCGCCGGAGCGGGGTTTTTTTTTGTTAAGAAGAAGGACGGTACTCTGCGCCCCTGCGTGGATTATCGAGGGCTGAATGACATAACGGTTAAGAATCGTTATCCGCTTCCCCTTATGTCGTCAGCCTTCGAGATTCTGCAGGGAGCCAGGTTCTTTACTAAGTTGGACCTTCGTAACGCTTACCATCTCGTGCGCATCAGAGAGGGGGACGAGTGGAAAACGGCGTTTAACACTCCGTTAGGGCATTTTGAATACCGGGTTCTGCCGTTCGGTCTCGCTAATGCTCCAGCTGTCTTTCAGGCATTAGTTAATGATGTACTGAGAGACATGCTGAACATCTTTGTTTTCGTTTACCTTGACGATATCCTGATTTTTTCACCGTCACTCGAGATTCATGTTCAGCACGTTCGACGTGTACTCCAGCGCCTTTTAGAGAATTGTCTCTACGTGAAGGCTGAGAAGTGCGCCTTTCATGTCTCCTCTGTCACATTTCTCGGTTCTGTTATTTCCGCTGAAGGCATTCAGATGGATCCCGCTAAGGTCCAGGCTGTCAGCGATTGGCCCGTTCCTAAGTCACGTGTCGAGTTGCAGCGCTTTCTCGGTTTCGCTAATTTCTATCGGCGTTTCATTCGTAATTTCGGTCAAGTGGCTGCCCCTCTCACAGCTCTGACTTCTGTCAAGACGTGCTTTAAGTGGTCCGGTTCCGCCCAGGGAGCTTTTGATCTCCTCAAGAAGCGTTTTACATCCGCTCCTATCCTTGTTACTCCTGACGTCACTAAACAATTCATTGTCGAGGTTGACGCTTCAGAGGTGGGCGTGGGAGCCATTCTGTCCCAGCGCTTCCATTCTGACGATAAGGTCCATCCTTGCGCTTATTTTTCTCATCGCCTGTCGCCATCGGAACGCAACTATGATGTGGGTAACCGCGAACTGCTCGCCATCCGCTTAGCCATAGGCGAATGGCGACAGTGGTTGGAGGGGGCGACCGTCCCTTTTGTCGTTTGGACTGACCATAAGAACCTTGAGTACATCCGTTCTGCCAAACGACTTAATGCACGTCAAGCTCGTTGGGCGTTGTTTTTCGCTTGTTTCGAGTTCGTGATTTCTTATCGCCCGGGAAATAAGAACACCAAGCCTGATGCCTTATCCCGTCTCTTTAGTTCTTCTGTGGCTTCTACCGACCCCGAGGGGATTCTCCCTGAAGGGCGTGTTGTCGGGTTGACTGTCTGGGGAATTGAGAGACAGGTAAAGCAAGCACTCACTCACACTGCGTCGCCGCGCGCTTGTCCTAGTAACCTTCTGTTCGTTCCTGTCTCTACTCGTCTGGCTGTTCTTCAGTGGGCTCACTCTGCCAAGTTAGCTGGCCACCCCGGCGTTCGGGGTACGCTTGCTTCTATTCGCCAGCGGTTTTGGTGGCCTACTCAGGAGCGTGACACGCGCCGTTTCGTGGCTGCTTGTTCGGACTGCGCGCAGACTAAGTCAGGTAACTCTCCTCCTGCCGGTCGTCTCAGACCGCTTCCCATTCCTTCTCGACCATGGTCTCACATCGCCTTAGACTTTATTACCGGTCTGCCTTCGTCTGCGGGGAAGACTGTGATTCTTACGGTTGTCGATAGGTTCTCTAAGGCGGCACATTTCATTCCCCTCGCTAAGCTTCCTTCCGCTAAGGAGACGGCACAAATCATCATTGAGAATGTGTTCAGAATTCATGGCCTCCCGTTAGACGCCGTTTCAGACAGAGGCCCGCAATTCACGTCACAGTTTTGGAGGGAGTTCTGTCGTTTGATTGGTGCTTCCGTCAGTCTCTCTTCCGGGTTTCATCCCCAGTCTAACGGTCAAGCAGAAAGGGCCAATCAGTCGATTGGTCGCATATTACGCAGCCTTTCTTTTCGAAACCCTGCGTCTTGGGCAGAACAGCTCCCCTGGGCAGAATACGCTCACAACTCGCTTCCTTCGTCTGCTACCGGGCTATCTCCGTTTCAGAGTAGTCTTGGGTACCAGCCTCCTCTGTTCTCGTCCCAGCTCGCCGAGTCCAGCGTTCCCTCCGCTCAGGCTTTTGTCCAACGTTGTGAGCGCACCTGGAGGAGGGTCAGGTCTGCACTTTGCCGTTACAGGGCGCAGACTGTGAGAGCCGCCAATAAACGTAGGATTAAGAGTCCTAGGTATTGTCGCGGTCAGAGAGTGTGGCTTTCCACTCGTAACCTTCCCCTTACGACAGCTTCTCGCAAGTTGACTCCGCGGTTCATTGGTCCGTTCCGTGTCTCTCAGGTCGTCAATCCTGTCGCTGTGCGACTGCTTCTTCCGCGACATCTTCGTCGCGTCCACCCTGTCTTCCATGTCTCCTGTGTCAAGCCTTTTCTTCGCGCCCCCGTTCGTCTCCCCCCCCCCCCCCCCCCGTCCTTGTCGAGGGCGCACCTATTTACAAGGTACGGAAGATCATGGACATGCGTTCTCGGGGACGTGGTCACCAGTACTTAGTGGATTGGGAGGGTTACGGTCCTGAGGAGAGGAGTTGGGTTCCATCTCGGGACGTGCTGGACCGTTCGTTGATTGATGATTTCCTCCGTTGCCGCCAGGGTTCCTCCTCGAGTGCGCCAGGAGGCGCTCGGTGAGTGGGGGGGTACTGTCATGTTTTGTCATTGATTATCATGTCTTGTCCCTGTGCTTCCCTTCTATTCGTTTCCCTCTGCTGGTCTTATTAGGTTCTTTCCCTCTTTCTATCCCTCTCTCTCCCCCTCCCTCTCTCCCTCTCTCGCTCTCTCTCTCTATCGTTCCGTTCCTGCTCCCAGCTGTTCCTCATTCTCCTAACTACCTCATTTACTCTTTCACACCTGTCCCCTATTTTGCCCTCTGATTAGAGTCCCTATTTCTCCCTCTGTTTTCCGCTTCTGTCCTTGTCGGATCCTTGTTTGATGTTTGCTGTTCTGTGTCCTTGTTCCGCCCTGTCGTGTTTTTGCCTTCTTCAGATGCTGCGTGTGAGCAGGTGTCTATGTCAGCTACGGCCTGTGCCTTCCCGAAGCGACCTGCAGTCTGTGGCCGCGTCTCCAGTCGTTCCTCTCTACTGACGAGAGGATTTCAGTTTTCCTGTTTTGGATTTACCTAAGATTAATATCCAGGAGTATCGGTTTTTGTTTAAGACTGGAATAAAGACTCTGTTTCTATTAAGTCGCTTTTGGGTCCTCATTCACCAGCATAACATTATTTATCTTTTTTCCCCCTGAATCTCCATTTGGATATTTGGTTTGGATAGCCTACAATTAGGCTGGGAAAATGTTAAGGGGTCTGAATACTTTCCCGAATGTGTGTTGACTGTGATCAGGTAGGTGTGTCTTGTCTCTGTAATGATCAAAATAACAAACTATTGATTTCATTTGGACGGTTCAGCCATGTCTGCACAGACCTGTAACATAGGCCTAATTAAAATATTAGATTATTTTGAAAATACATTTTATTAGTCCTGTAATGTTTCTTGGGACCTGCCTAAATTAATAAATAATTGGTTTCTTTTTGGTGTATATTCTCAATGGATTCATTAAAATAGACCCCACCCACATCTGCACACCACTACTACCACTCATCCCCAGCATGCACGGGAGATATAAAAGGTGTATGTAGGCAAGAATGTGGTAAAAATGGGCCTGTTTGTAAGGTGGTAATCCCTCATTTTTTACAGGCTAAATACCTTAAATCCTATGTGAAGCAGTAGTTGATTAGAGGATCTGCTGAAAATGCTTGTAGTAGCAGAAACCAGCTATGAGGATAGCCAACAGATGTTACACTGATGTCAAAGTAAAGATCCTCTTCATTATTTTGCCCTTCTAATATGGGGAAACGGTTTCTGATGTTTAGTGTACACATTGTGTTATGCATATTGAACCTATTTCATATGATTATGCAAGAATGCTGTATGTACAATGCCACACAATGTTTAATCATGTGTCTTCATGAACAAATAAAAATACATTCCAGCACTCTGATCATATTCTTAAAAACCAGCAGGCATAGCCAGTTTCTAGGCCTCCACCCCTCTCCACTATAACAGTGACTCACTCCGTCTTCCAGTCTTCTATCAGAATGAATGGCATTCTGCCTGTTATGTATAGCCTACTGAGAAAGCCTGTTCACCTGGCACTGCGCCAAGCCTCTAATTTGAACACAGGCCTGCTGGAGGCTGCAAAGCAGGGTAGAGGGGGAGAGGAGGGAAAGCCCAACCCAAGTGTGAGGGACGTGTGTGGAGGAGAGGAGAGCTCTAGGCTGCTGGAGGTTGCATGGCGGCAGAAAGAGGGAGGGGAGAGGAGGCCCAGCCCAGTCAAAAGGGCTGTGTGTTGGGGAGAGGAGAGCTCTAGGCTGCTGGAGGTTACATGGCGGCAGAAAGAGGGGGGGGAGAGGAGGCCCAGCCCAGTCAGAAGGGCTGTGTGTTGGGGAGAGGAGAGCTCTAGGCTGCTGGAGGTTGCATGGCGGCAGAAAGAGGAAGGGGAGAGGAGGCTCAGCCCAGTCAGAAGGGCTGTGTGTTGGGGAGAGGAGAGCTCTAGGCTGCTGGAGGTTGCATGGCGGCAGAAAGAGGGAGGGGAGAGGAGGCCCAGCCCAGTCAGAAGGGCTGTGTGTTGGGGAAAGGAGAGCTCTGTGCTGCCTGGGTCTGGTTCCCCAAGTTGGAATGGATGGCTGTGCTGCTCATCAATGGAGGGTGAGTCATCTGAGGCAGCCAGCAGCTCCATTCTAACAGTTCTGTTCTGTTAAAGTGGATGTGAGCCAAGGCACTGACTGGCTGGCAGACTGGCTGGCTACTGCTGGTTCTATTCACAATAGAGGAATTCAAAGGAAATACATTCTAGAAAACTGTTGGAGCTGTATGATATGGGTGCATTTCATAATACAGCACAATATCAAATCAAATCAAACTTTACAAGTGTAGACCTTACTGTGAAATGCTTAATTACAAGCCATTACCCAACAGTGCAGTTCAAGAAAGAGTTAAGAAAATATTTACCAAATAAACTGAAGTAAAAATTAATAAAAAGTAGCACAATAAAATAACAATAACAAGGCTATGTACAGGGGGTACCGGTACCAAGCCAGTGTGCGGGGGTATAGGTTAGTCGAGGTAATTTGTACAGGTAGGGGTGAAGTGACAATGCATAGATAATAAACAGTGAGTAGCAGCAGTGAGCAAAACAAATGTAGGGGGTGGGGGGGTGTCAATGTAAATAGTCCGGTGGCTATTTTATTAATTGTTCAGCAATCTTTTGGCTTGGGCGTAGAAGCTGTTAAGGAGCCTTTTGGTCCTAGACTTGGCGCTCTGGTACCACTTGCCGTACAGTAGCAGAGAAAACAGTCTATGATTTGGGTAACTGGAGTCTCTGACAATTTTTGGGGCTTTCCTCTGACACCGCCTAGTATATAGGTCCTGGATGACAGGAAGCTTGGCCACAGGGATGTACTAGGCCGTATGCACTACACTCTGTAATGCCTTACAGTCAGATGCCGAGCAGTTGCCATACCAGGCGGTGAAGCAACCTGTCAGGATGCTCTCAATGGTGCAGCTGTATAACTTTTTGAGGATCTGGGGACCCATGCCAAATCTTTTCAGTCTCCTGGGGGGGAAAAGGTGTTGTCGTGCCCTCTTAACAACTGTCTTGGTGTGTTTGGACCATGATAGTTCGTTGGCTATGGTGGACACCAAGGAACTTGAAACTCTCAACACGCTTAACTACAGCCCCGTCGATGTTAATGGGGGCCTGCTGGGCCCGCCTTTTCCTGTAGTCCACGATCAGCTCCTTTTGTCTTGCTCACATTGAGGGAAAGGTTGTTGTCCTGACACCACACTGCCAGGTCTCTGACCTCCTCCCTATAGGCCGTCTCATTGTTGTCGGTGATCAGGCCTACCACTGTTGTGTCATCAGCAAACTTAATGATGGTGTTGGAGTCGTGTTTGGCCACGCAGTCGTGGGTGAACAGGGAGTACAGGAGGGGACTAAGTACACACCCCTGAGGGGCCCCAGTGTTGAGGATCAGCGTGGCAGAGGTGTTGTTGCCTACCCTTACCACCTGGTGGCGGCCCGTCAGGAAGTCCAGGATCCAGTTCCAGAGGGAGGTGTTAAGTCCCAGGGTCCTTAGCTCAGTGATGAGCTTTGTGGGCACTATGGTGTTGAACACTGAGCTGTAGTCAATGAACAACATTCTCACATAAGTGTTCCTTTTGTCCAGGTGGGAAAGGGCAGTGTGGAGTGCGATTGAGATTGAATCATCTGTGGATCTGTTGGGGCGGTATGCAAATTGGAGTGGGTCTCGGGTATCTGGGAGGATGGTGTTGATGTAAGCCATTACCAGCCTTTCAAAGCACTTCATAGGTACTGACGTGAGTGCTACGGGGTGGTAATAATTTAGGCAGGTTACCTTCGCTTCCTTGGGCACAGGGACTATGGTGGTCTGCTTGAAACATGTAGATATTACAGACTCGGTCAGGGAGAGGTTGAAAATGTCAGTGAAGACACTTGCCAGTTGGTCCTGCTCATGCTTTGAGTACACGTCCTTGTAATCCGTAATATGAATGTATTTCCTAGTTTCATAATGTATTTCAGATATTATATATTGTAGCAATGTTAGGGCTAGATATGGCACATTTACTGTAGCAATAAGTGTGAATAAGCGTGCTTTAAAATACAATAGTATGCATCAATAAATGTTACTGACCTTTTACAAATGAACCTGTCATGAAATGCTGTGTAGCAACCTGAGCATTTACCCGACCAAGCAGAGGCGTGATCTCATTATTATCAGAATAATGATAATGATCATCTCAGTTCTGGTATCAGTTACAATCCCTGAAGGTCAGATGGTGTTTGTGAGATTACAGTAGGCTGACTGTGGTTGACAAAACACTCATCTGACTAGTAGGGCTGGTTTCAGTTTCTCTATCTCCCCAACCTATCAGTCAGTCTCTCTATCTACCCCACCTACCTGTCTGTCTGTCTCAGACTCACTCCAACTCCTGTCAGAACAGTCACACCACATCACAAGCTAAACTTAAAATAGATATATTTGACAGAATCTGTAAAAAACAGGTATTTTGACTGTTTCAGCCCGAACTGCCATTGGTGACCGGTGCGTACTGCTATCTTTAAATCCTGTTGCGGCTGTGAAACCACTGCTGTTGGCGTGCTGCCAAAGTCTCCCTGATAATATCTGAGGTGCCGTATCACAGAGAAACACTGCCAGGAGCAGAGATGTAATATACAGCTCCTTATCTCAACATAGCTTCACATTCATTTATATGTAGAGCTACGGTACTGCTTATCAAGCCACTGCAACCACGCACACAATCACACACACATCTCAACACTAGATCATTGTGTCCTGTCTGTGTATGCATGTGCGCACGTGTGTATGTGTGTGTGTGTGTCTGTGTGTGTGTCAACACACCAGGATTGCTTGAAAGGTCTTAGCTGTATGGAAAATGTGTGAGAGTCGACCAACGCCAGTGACATATTCATGGAGATAAACCAAGCAGCAGGTATGTTTATCTTTCTGATGGATGTTTTCTGTATATCTGATAGGGTCTGTGGCACTCATTTAGTCATACAACTGTTACAATACTGTAACAGCAAGAGGCAGGCAGAACCAATTCCTTTTTCAAGGAACAAGAGCATTAGTGCTGAATGTGGCAACATTTCGTTGCATCATTCATGAACGATGGGTGTGTTTGCATAGAAATTAATGAAAGACAGGGTTTACTTCACCTTTAAATGAGTGAATGAAGGGGCTACCTCTGCTTCAGTCTCTGCGCTTCTATTTCCAGCTGCCCACTGCCTTAACTTTGAGATTGCCTGCTGCCCACTGCTTTAACTTTGAGACCGCCTGCTGCCCACTGCCTTAACTTTGAGACCGCCTGCTGCCCACTGCCTTAACTTTGAGACTGCCTGCTGCCCACTGCTTTAACTTTGAGACTGCCTGCTGCCCACTGCCTTAACTTTGAGACTGCCTGCTGCCCACTGCCTTAACTTTGAGACTGCCTGCTGCCCACTGCCTTAACTTTGAGACTGCCTGCTGCCCACTGCCTTAACTTTGAGACTGCCTGCTGCCCACTGCTTTAACTTTGAGACTGCCTGCTGCCCACTGCTTTAACTTTGAGACTGCCTGCTGCCCACTGCCTTAACTTTGAGACTGCCTGCTGCCCACTGCCTTAACTTTGAGACTGCCTGCTGCCCACGCCTGAAACTGGGTAGTCTCATTTACCTCTTCTTCTTTACCTCATTAAGTCTCCTCTCCTCCCAGACAGGGGTGAGAGGAGGGACGGCTCATAATAACTGCTGGAATGCAGGGCATGGAATGGTATCAAACACATGAAAGTCTGCCCTCCCTAATTAAGGTTCCACCAGTTACCTATGTTATACATGCACTAACGCACATACACATACACACAAGCATAAACACGCAAGCGTACAAACCCATCAAGCAGGTGAGCACACTTGTGTGCATGTGCTCTTAACATTTTGTTACAATATGCACGCGCACACTTACGCAGTAACAGGCAAAGGCAAGCACTCGCAAACAAACACATTCTCTCTCACACACACACACACACACACACACACACACACACACACACACACACACACACACACACACACACACACACACACACACACACACACACACACACACACACACACACACACACACACACACACACACACACACAACACAACACACACAGGAAGCTCTGAGGTGACTCAATGCTATATTTATTTAGGTTCATAGTGGTAGCAGAGAGCATATGACTCGCAGGTTCCATTGTGACCTCGTGGCTCCCAGGCTGTGTGAGTAGTGACAGATTAACAGAGAACGTTGTGGCTGCTGTTGTTTGGAAGACCACAATCCATGCTCTGGGGCTTCTCCACCTCAGATGGATATAATCTCTCTCGCTTTCTCTCTGTGTGTGTGTGTGTGTGTGTGTGTGTGTGTGTGTGTGTGTGTGTGTGTGTGTGTGTGTGTGTGTGTGTGTGTGTGTGTGTGTGTGTGTGTGTGTGTGTGTGTGTGTGTGTGTGTGTGTGTGTGTGTGTGTGTGTGTGTGTGTGTGTGTGTGTGTGTGTGTGTGTACAGTGCCTTGCAAAAGTATTAATCCCCCTTGGCGTTTTTACTATTTTGTTGCATTACAACCTGTAATTTAAATAGATTTTTATTTGGATTTCATGTAACAAAATAGTCCAAATTGGTAAAGTGAAATGAAAATAATAAAATACGGAAAAGTGGTGAGTGCATATGTATTCACCCCCTTTGCTATGAAGCCCCTAAATAAAATCTGGTGCAACTAATTACCTTCAGAAGTCACATAATTAGTTAGATTGCACACAGGTGGACTTAATTTAAGTGTCACATGATCTGTCATATGATCTCAGTATATACAGTTGAAGTCAGAAGTTTACATACACTTAGGTTGGAGTCAATAAAACTCGTTTTTCAACCACTCCACAAATTTCTTGTTAACAAACTATAGTTTTGGCAAGTCGGTTAGGACATCTACTTTGTGCATGACACAAGTCATTTTTCCAACAATTGTTTACAGATTATTTCACTTATAATCCCCTGTATCACAATTCCAGTGTGTCAGAAGTTTACATACACTAAGTTGACTGTGCCTTTAAACAGCGTGTAAAATTCCAGAAAATGATGTCATGGCTTTAGAAGCTTCTGATAGGCTAATTGACATCATTTGAGTCAATTGGGGGTGTACCTGTGGATGTATTTCAAGGCCTACCTTCAAACTCAGTGGCTCTTTGCTTGACATCATGGGGAAATCAAAAGAAATCAGCCAAGACCTCAGAAAAACAATTGTAGACCTCCACAAGTCTGGTTCATCCTTGGGAGCAATTTCCAAACACCTGAAGGTACCACATTCATCTGTACAAACAATAGTACGCAAGTATAGACACCATGGGACCACACAGCCGTCATATCGCTCAGGAAGGAGATGCGTTCTGTGTCCTAGAGATGAACGTACTTTGGTGCGAACAGTGCAAATCAATCCCAGAACAACAGCAAAGGACCTTGTGAAGATGTTGGAGGAAACAGGTACAAAAGTATCTTTATCCACAGTCAAACGAGTCCTATATTGACATAACCTGAAAGGCCGCCCAGCAAGGAAGAAGCTACTGCTCCAAAATCGACATAAAAAAGCCAGACTATGGTTTGCAACTGCACATGGTGACAAAGATCATACTTTTTGGAGAAATGTCCTCTGGTCTGATGAAACAAAAATAGAACTGTTTGGCCGTAATTACCATCGTTATGTTTGGAGGAGGAGGAGGGGAGGCTTACAAGCCGAAGGACACCTTCCCAACCGTGAAGCACGGGAGTGGCAGCATCATGTTGTGGGGGTGCTTTGCTGCAGGAGGGACTGGTGCACTTCACAAAATAAATGGCATCATGAGGCAGGAAAATTATTTGGATATATTGAAGCAACATCTCAAGATGTCAGGAAGTTAAAGCTTGGTCGCAAATGGGTCTTCCAAATGGACAATGATCCCAAGAATACTTCCAAAGTTGTGGCAATATGGCTTAAGGACAACAAAGTCAAGGTATTGGAGTGGCCATCACAAAGCCCTGACCTCAATCCTATAGAAAATATGTGGGCAGAACTGAAAAAGCGTGTGCGAGCAAGGAGGCCTACAAACCTGACTCAGTTACACCAGCTCTGTCAGGAGGAATGGGCTAAAATTCACCCAACTTATTGTGGGAAGCTTGTGGAAGGCTACCTGAAATGTTTGACCCAAGTTAAACAATTTAAAGGCAATGCTACGAAATAGTAATTGAGTTTATGTAAACTTCTGACCCACTGGGAATGTGATGAAAGAAATAAAAGCTGAAGTAAATCATTCTCTCTACTATTATTCTGACATTTCACTTTCTTAAAATAAAGTGGTGATCCTAACTGACCTAAGACAGGGAATTTTACTAGGATTAAATGTCAGGAATTGTAAAAAACTGAGTTTAAATGTATTTGGCTAAGGTGTATGCAAACGTCCTACTTCAACTGTACATATGAAATGGGTGATGCAATAATTACACACAATTAAAGTGACTAAGATACCGTAGAATAGTGTGGAGTGCGGTTTATTCATATGAGATGAGTAGTCATAGATACGGAAACATTATTAAAGTGGCCAGTGATCCATTTCTAAAAGTGTCCAATGATTCCTAATCTATGTCTATAGGCAGCTGCGTCTGATGTGCTAGTGATGGCTGTTTAGCAGTCTGATGGCCTTGAGATAGAAGTGGTTTTTCAGTCTCTCGGTCCCAGCTTTGATGCACCTGTACTGACCTTGCCTTCTGGATGATAGCGGGGTGAACAGGCAGTGGCTTGGGTGGTTGATGTCCTTGATGATCTGTTTGGCCTTCCTGTGGCATCGGGTGCTGTAGGTGTCCAGGAGGGCGGGAATTTTCCCCCCGGAAATGTGTTGGGCAGACCGCACCACCCTCTGGAGAGCTTTGTGAATGTGGGCGGTGCAGTTGCCGTACCAGGCGGTGATACAGCCCGACAGGATGCTCTCAATTGTGCATCTGTAAAGGTTTGTGAGGGTTTTATGTGTTAAGTCAAATTTCTTTAGCCTCCTGAGGTTGAAGAGGCACTGTTGCGCATTCTTCACCACACTGTCTGTGTGGGTGGACCATTTCAGTTTGTCAGGGATGAGTACGCAGAGGATCTTGAAGCTTTCCACCTTCTCCACTACTGTCCCATCGATGTGGATAGGGGGGTGCTCCCTCTGCTGTTTACTGAAGTCCACGATCATCTCCTTTGTTTTGTTGACGTTGAGTGAGAGGTTATTTTCCTGTCACCACACTCCCAGAGCCCTCACCTCCTCCCTGTAGGCTGTCTCTTCGTTGTTGGTAATCAAGCCTACTACTGTAGTGTCGTCTGCAA
This sequence comes from Salvelinus alpinus, assembly GCF_045679555.1. Lineage (NCBI taxonomy): Eukaryota > Metazoa > Chordata > Actinopteri > Salmoniformes > Salmonidae > Salvelinus > Salvelinus alpinus. Next base: position 21,112,725 of record NC_092093.1, on the reverse strand, counting down.
ACTTGATGATTGAGTTCACCCATGACTGTTCTTGGCCATGCAGTCATGGGTGAACAGGAAGTACAGGAGGGGGCTGAGCACGTGTTGAGGATCAGCAAAGAGGATGTGTTATTTCCTACCTTCACCACCTGGGGGCAACCCTTAAGGAAATCCAGGACCCAGTTGCACAGGGCGGGGTTCAGACCCAGAGCCTCGAGCTTGATGATGAGCTTGGAGGGTACTATGGTGTTGAATGCTGAGCATAGTCAATGAACAGCATTCTTACATAGGTATATGCCTCTTGTCCAGATGGGACAGGGCAGTGTGCAGTGTGGTGGCGATTGCATCGTCTGTGGATCTATTGGGGCGGTAAGAAAATTGAAGTGGGTCTAGGGTGGCAGGTAAGGTAGAGGTGATATGATCCTTGATTCTTCTCTCAAAGCACTTCATGACAACAGAGGTGAGTGCTACGGGGTGATAGTAATTTAGTTAAATTACCTTTGCTTTCTTAGGTACAAGGACAATGGTGGCCATCTTGAAGCATGTGGGGACAACAGATTGGGATAGGGAGAGATTGAATATATCTGTAAACACATCAGCCAGCTGGTCTGCTGCATACAGTCTCATACTTTCTACCACATACTGTCAAAGAAATGTTTGTATACAGGTACATATGTGTGTGAGCTTGAGCGCTTGTTCATGTGTGTGTGCTTGCACGTTAGTGTCACATGGTTTCCTACCAGCCAGGACACGTGGTATTGGCTGCTTCTTACTGGAACACAGGACGCACCAGTCTGGACCGGGTGTCTCACATGGCTGACCTGCCTCTGAAGATGAACATGCTTCATTCAGAATGCATTAATGGACAGGGCCATGGAAAATCCTGTCTGTCTGGGGAGAGAGGATATGATAGGATCGGAGCACTCCCCTCCACCAGGCCTGGACTCTCCTCTCTGGGTGTTATAATAATAACATTATTACATAAAGTATATTATATATTATATTGGAAGCTAAGCCATCTCAGATCTGTAGTAGATCAAGGTTAGCACTGCAGCCACCTGTTCTCTCCTTGCTGTTGTTCTTGTTGTGATTGTGGTCTAATCAAGACATGATGCAAGTCCAGGCTCTGAATGAGAAACCGCTTTAAACAGGCTGGCTGAACTCCAAATCAATCTGTAATCACCATCACCTTCCTTCCTGTGGACATGAAAGGAATCTACCACACACCTATGCCTGTATCCACAAAGCGTCTCACAGTAGGAGTGATGATCTAGAATCAGATCCTACCTATCTATATAATATTTTTCATTATAATCTAAAAGGGCACTGATCCTAGATCAGCACTCCTACTCTGAGAGGCTTTGAACATACGGGCCCTGGTGTAAGAAGATGTGACCCTGGACTGTAGATAATGCAGTTTCTAATTCGTTAAAGTGTGTGGACTCTTGACACTCTTTGATAATCTTTTTAATGTACTCCAGTCTTGTTTGCCGTCATGTTTTCTGTGATCCATTTTTAACTGACAGTCATATTAATCACCATCCTTCCATTTTTAGCTGGCAGCCATGTTAATCACCATCCTTCCATTTTTAACTGGCTGCCATGTTAATCACCATCCTTCCATTTTTAACTGACAGTCATATTAATCACCATCCTTCCATTTTTAACTGACAGCCATATTAATCACCATCCTTCCATTTTTAACTGGCAGCCATGTTAATCACCATCCTTCCCTTTTTAACTGGCAGCCATGTTAATCACATCCTTCCACTTTTAACTGACAGCCATGTTAATCACCATCCTTCCATTTTTAACTGACAGTCATATTAATCACCATCCTTCCATTTTTAACTGACAGCCATGTTAATCACCATCCTTCCATTTTTAACTGGCAGCCATGTTAATCACCATCCTTCCACTTTTAACTGACAGCCATGTTAATCACCATCCTTCCATTTTTAACTGACAGCCATGTTAATCACCATCCTTCCACTTTTAACTGACAGCCATGTTAATCACCATCCTTCCATTTTTAACTGGCAGCCATGTTAATCACCATATTTCCATTTTTAACTGGCAGCCATGTTAATCACCATCCTTCCACTTTTAACTGACAGCCATGTTAATCACCATCCTTCCATTTTTAACTGGTAGCCATATTAATCACCATCCTTCCATTTTTAACTGGCAGCCATGTTAATCACCATCCTTCCATTTTTACCTGACAGCCATGTTAATCACCATCCTTCCATTTTTAACTGACAGCCATGTTAATCACCATCCTTCCACTTTTAACTGACAGCCATGTTAATCACCATCCTTCCATTTTTAACTGACAGCCATGTTAATCACCATCCTTCCATTTTAACTGACAGCCATGTTAATCACCATCCTTCCATTTTTAACTGACAGCCATGTTAATCACCATCCTTCCATTTTTAACTGACAGCCATGTTAATCACCATCCTTCCACTTTTAACTGACAGCCATGTTAATCACCATCCTTCCACTTTTAACTGACAGCCATGTTAATCACCATCCTTCCATTTTTAACTGACAGCCATGTTAATCCCCATCCTTCCATTTTTAACTGACAGCCATGTTAATCACCATCCTTCCACTTTTAACTGACAGCCATGTTAATCACCATCATTCCACTTTTAACTGTCAGCCATGTTAATCACCATCCTTCCACTTTTAACTGACAGCCATGTTAATCACCATCCTTCCACTTTTAACTGACAGCCATGTTAATCACCATCCTTCCACTTTTAACTGACAGCCATGCTAATCACCATCCTTCCATTTTTAACTGGTAGCAACGTTAATCACCATCCTTCCATTTTTAACTGACAGCCATGTTAATCACCATCCTTCCATTTTTAACTGACAGCCATGTTAAGCAATGTTTTTTTTCTGCCCACTCGTACAAAAAGCCCAGCGCTATGGAGTGTACGGCTTAAAGTGGTCCCATGGACAGATACTCCAATGTCCGTTGTGGAGCTTTGCAGATCCTTCAGGGTTATCTTTGGCGTCTTTGTTTCCTCTCTGATTAATGCCCTCCTTGCCTGGTTCGTGAGTTTTGGTGGGCGGCCCTCTCTTGGCAGGTTTGTTGTGGTGCCATATTCTTTCCATTTTTTAATAATGGATTTATTGGTGCTCCGTGGGATGTTCAAAGTTTCAGATATTTTTTTATAACCCAACCCTGATCTGTACTTCTCCACAACTTTGTCCCTGACCTGTTTGGAGAGCTCCCTGGTCTTCATGGTGCCGCTTGCTTGGTGGTGCCCCTTGCTTATTGGTGTTGCAGACTCTGGGGCTTTTCAGAACAGGTGTATATATACTGAGATCATGTGACAGATCATGTGACACTTAGATTGCACACAGGTGGACTTTATTTAACTAATTATGTGACTTCTGAAGGTAATTGGTTGCACCAGATCTTAATTAGGGGCTTCATAGTAAAGGGGGTGAATACATATGCACGCACCACTCTTCTGTTTTAAATGTTTCCGAATTTTTTGAAACAAGTTATTTTTTTCATTTCACTTTACCAATTTGGACTATTTTGTGTATGTCCATGACATGAAATCCAAATAATAATCAATTTAAATTACAGGTTGTAATGCAACAAAATAGGAAAAACAGTAGTAAAAACAGCAGTTGCCGTACCAGGCGGTGAAACAGCCCAACAGGATTCTCTCAAATGTGCATCTGTAAAAAGCTAAGTTTCTTCAGCCTCCTGTTGCGCCTTCTTCACCACACTGTCTGTGTGGGTGGACCATTTCAGATCGTCAGTGATGCTGCCATCTATCCACGGTTTCTGGTTCGGGTAGGTTTTAATAGTCACAGTGGTTACAACATCTCCTATACACTTCCTGATAAACTCAGTCACCTTATCAGTGTATTCATCTATGTTATTCTCAGAGGCTACCCGGGAATATTTCCCAGTCCACGTGATCAAAACAATCTTGAAGCGTGGATTCCGATTGGCCAGACCAGCGTTGAAAAGTCCTTCGCACGGGTACTTCCTGTTTGAGTTTCTGCCTATAGGAAGGGATGAGCAAAATGGAGTCGTGATCAGATTTGCCGAAGGGAGGGCAGCGGAGGGCCTTGTAGGCATCCCGGAAGATGGAGTAGCAGTGGTTGAGTGTTTAAAGTGTTTAAAATCCCCAGCTACAATAAATGCACCCTCAGGATATGTGGTATCCAGTTTTCATAAAGTCCAGTGAAGATCTTTGAGGGCCATCGTGGTATCGTCTTAAGGGGGAATATACATGGCTGTGACTATAACTGAAGAGAATTCTCTTGGGAGGTAATACGGTCAGCATTTGATTGTGAGGTATTCTAGGTTGGGTGAACAAAAGGACTTGAGTTCCTGTATGTTATCACAATCACACCATAAGTAGTTAATCATGAAACATACACCCCCACCCTTCTTCTTTCCGGAGAGATATTTATTCCTGTCTGATGAACTGAGAACCCAACTGGCTGTATGGACTCAGACAGTATATCCCAAGAGATCCATCTTTCCGTGAAACATAGTATGTTACAATCCCTGATGTCTCTCTGGAAGGAAATCCTCACCCTGAGCTTGTCAACTTTATTATCCAGAGACTGAACATTAGTGAGTAATATACTCAGAAGCGGTGGGCGGTGTGCGCGCCTCCTGAGTCGGACTAGAAGACCAGTCCGAGCACCTCTTTTCCGCCGGCTGTGTTTGGGTCAGCCTCTGGAGGGTACGAACAAAGGATCCAATCTGGGAAAGTCATATTCCTGGTCGTAATGCTGGTAATGCTGGTAAGTTACCGTCACACTGATATCCAAAAGTCTTTCCTGGCTGTATGTAATAACACAAAACATTTCCTGGGATAATAATGTAATAACACATTAAAAAAATTAAATACTGCAAAGTTTCCTAAGAGCCAGAAGCGCGTCAGCCCTATCCGTCAGCGTCATTTTCTCTGTGTCCTGTTATCTAACACTGTTATGTGTCTGTTATAGCCTGTTATCTAACACTCTGTTATGTGTCTGTTATAGCCTGTTATCAAACACTCTGTTATAGTGTGTTATAGCCAACTGTTCAGTCAGTTCAATTTATAAGACTGTTATAGTGTGTTATAGCCTGTTATTTAACACTGTTATAGTGTGTTATAGCCTGTTATCAAACATTCTGTTATAGTGTGTTATAGCCAACTGTTCTGCCTGCGGCTATGGAACCCTGACCTGTTCACCGGACGTGCTACCTGTCCCAGACCTACTGTTTTCAACTCTCTAGAGACTGCAGGAGCGGTAGAGATACTCTTAATGATCGGCTATGAAAAGCCAACTGACATTTACTAGTGTGATTATTATTATTTGACCATGCTGGTAATTTATGAACATTTGAACATCTTGGCCATGTTCTGTTATAATCTCCACTCGGCACAGCCAGAAGAGGACTGGCCACCCCTCATAGCCTGGTTCCTCTCTAGGTTTCTTCCTAGGTTCTGGCCGTTCTAGGGACTTTTTCCTAGCCACCGTGCTTCTACACCTGCATTGCTTGCTGTTTGGGGTTTTAGGCTGGGTTTCTGTACATCACTTTGAGATATCAGCTGATGTAAGAAGGGCTATATAAATAAATTTGATTTGATTTGATTTATCGAACACTCTGTTATAATGTGTTATAGCCTGTAATCTAACACTCTGTTATAGAGTGTTATAGCCTGTTAACAAACACTCTGTTATAGTGTGTTATACCTGTCTAGCCCCCCACATTCCACTGAAAAGGCGAAAAGGCGAAATTCAAAAAATATTTTTGGGAAATATTTAACTTCTAATTGGTCCCAATCCCGGATCCGGGAGCACCCTCATCAGTAAAAAAGCTGACTAGCATAGCCTAGCATAGCGCCACAAGTAAATACTAGCATCTAAATATCATGAAATCACAAGTCCAAGACACCAGATGAAAGATACACATCTTGTGAATCCAGCCATCATTTCTGATTTTTAAAATGTTTTACAGGGAAGACACAATATGTATTTCTATTAGCTAACCACGATAGCAAAAGACACAACTTTTTTTTCTCCACCATTTTTTTACTGCATAGGTAGCTATCACAAATTCGACCAAATAAAGATATAAATAGTCACTAACCAAGAAACAACTTCATCAGATGACAGTCTGATAACATATTTATTGTATAGCATATGTTTTGTTCGAAAAATGTGCATATTTCAGGTATAAATCATAGTTTTACATTGCAGCCACCATCACAACTCTCACCAAAGCAACTAGAATAACTACAGAGAGCAACGTGAATTACCTAAATACTCATCATAAAACATTTATGAAAAATACACAGCGTACAGCAAATGAAAGACAAAGATCTTGTGAATCCAGCCAATATTTCAGATGTTTTAAGTGTTTTACAGCGAAAACACAATTTAGCATTATATTAGCTTACTACAATAGCCAACCACACAGCAGCATTGATTCATGCACGTTAGCGATAGCGAATAAACCAGCAAAAGATATTACATTTTTCACTAACCTTCTCAAAACTTCATCAGATGACAGTCCTATAACATCATATTACACAATACATATATTGTTTGTTAGAAAATGTGCATATTTAGCGGCACAAATCGTGGTTATACAATGAGAATAGCAGCCAAGCTGCAAACAAAATGTCGGGAGAAATCTTGGGAGAGGCACCTAATCTAATCAATAACTAATCATAAACTTGACTAAAAAATACAGGTTGGACAGCAAATGAAAGATACATTAGTTCTTAATGCAACCGCTGTGTTAGATTTTTTAAATTAACGTTACTACGACATACAGCGTGCGTTAAAGTGAGACCGCACCGAAATTAATGCCGGAATAGTAGTTTAACATTTTTCAACAGAACAACGAATTAACATCATAAATAGTTCTTACTATTTGATGAGCTTCCATCAGAATCTTGTGCAAGTTGTCCTTTGTCCGGAAGAATCGTTGCTCGGTTGTAGATTGTCGTCTTCAACTTTGGAATTAGCAGTAAACATTAGCCATGTGGCGAAGACGTGCCCAACTCACTATAACGCAGCACAAATGAAATACCGAAAATCGCAATATACTGATATAAACTGATATAACTCGGTTTAAAATAACTACATTATGATGTTTTTAACACCTATATCGAATAAAATCAGAGCCGGATATATCTAAAGCCTATAACGAGAGCTTTTCAGAATGCAATCCTGAGGTCTGTCTTGCGTCATGATGAACGTTGAAAAGAGTGCACACCCGGTTCCAAGAGCTTTTATACGGCCTCAGATCTACCTAGACACACCATTCCAATTCTCACTGCTTACTGACATCTAGGGGAAGGCGTATGCAGTGCATGTCGACCCATAGATTACATGGAAATTTATAAACTGACCCTGGAACAGAGCCCCCGATTTGAGATTTTTCAGTTCCTAACAGGAAGTTTGCTGCAAAATGAGTTCTGTTTTACTCACAGATATAATTCAAACGGTTTTAGAAACTAGAGAGTGTTTTCTATCCAATAGTAATAATAATATGCATATTGTACGAGCAAGAATTGAGTACGAGGCAGTTTAATTTGGGAACAAATTTTTACAAAGTCGAAATGGCGCCCCCATATCTTTCACACATTAACAAGTTCAATACAGAAAATGAAAGATAAACATCTTGTGAATCCAGCCAACATGTCCGATTTTTTTAATGTTTTACAGCGAAAACACCACGTATATTTATGTTAGCTCACCACCAAATACAAAAAAGCACAGACATTTCTTTCACAGCACAGTTAGCTTGCACAAAACCCCCAAATAGAGATAGAATTAGTCACTAACTAAGAAACAACTTCATCAGATGACAGTCTTATAACATGTTATACAATAAATCTATGTTTTGTTCGAAAAATGTGCATATTTCAGGTATAAATCATAGTTTTACATTGCAGCTACAATCACAAATATCACCAAAGCAGCTAGAATAACTACAGAGAGCAACGTGAAATACCTAAATACTCATCATAAAACATTTATGAAAAATACATGGTGTACAGCAAATGAAAGACAAACATCTTGTGAATCCAGCCAATATTTCAGATTTTTTAAGTGTTTTACAGCGAAAACACAATATAGCATTATATTAGCTTACTACAATAGCCAACCACACAACCGCATTCATTCACCGCAAAGGTAGCGATCGCAAAAAAACAGCAAAAGATATAAATTTATTCACTAACCTTGATAAACTTCATCAGATGACAGTCCTATAACATTGTGTTACACAATACATATATGTTTCGTTCGAAAATGTGCATATTTAGCGGGACAAATCGTGGTTTTACAATGTGAATACGTAGCCAAACTGCACAAAATTATCCGGATATATTTCTGACACTCACCTAATCTAATCAAAGAACTCATCATAAACTTTACTAAAAAATACATGTTGTACAGCAAATGAAAGATACACTAGTTCTTAATGCAATCGGCGTGTTAGAATTCTAAAAATAACTTTAGTACGACATACAGCTTACGTTATAGCGAGACAGCGCCTGCAATGAGGGCGGAAAATAGTACTAAACATTTTCCACAGAAATACGAAATAACATCATAAATGGTTCCTACTTTTGCTGAGCTTCCATCAGAATGTTGTACAAGGAGTCCTTTGTCCAGAATAATCGTTGTTTGGTGTTAGAATGTCCTCTTCTCCTGTCGAATTAGCAACCAAAGCTAGCCAAGTGGCGCGAAGTTGTCCATCTTCACCAAACGCAGAGAACGGAAAACGCCAAATCTCCCGATAAACATTCAATAATCTGATAAAACTATATTGAAAAAATATACTTTACGATGATATTATCACATGTATCAAATAAAATCAAAGCCGGAGATATTAGCCGTCTATACCGAAAGCTTTTCAGAAGGCAATCCAGGGTTCCTTCCCGCGCCTTGCTGAACAAAGGAAATTTGGGGTCACGTCATTCCAAGAGCTCTTGTTCGACCTCAGATCAAGCTAGACACCCCATTCCACCTCTCACTGCCTCTTGACATCTAGTGGAAGGCGTATGAAGTGCATGTATATCCATAGATTTCAAGCAAATGAATAGGAAGGCCCTGGAACAGAGCCTCGATTTCAGATTTTTCACTTCCTGACTAGAAGTTTGCTGCAAAATTAGTTCTGTTTTACTCACAGATATAATTCAAACGGTTTTAGAAACTTGAGAGTGTTTTCTATCCAATAGTAATAATAATATGCATATTGTACGATCTAGAATAGGGTACGAGGCCGTTTAAATTGGGCACGATTTTTTCCCAAAGTGAAAACAGCGCCCCCCTATCCCAAAGAAGTTATAGCCTGTTATCAAACACTCTGTTATAGTGTGTTATAGCCTGTTATCGAACACACTGTTATAGTGTGTTATAGCCTGTAATCGAACACTCTGTTGTAGAGTGTTATAGCCTGTTATCGGACACTCTGTTATTGTGTTATAGCCTGTTTTATAACTCTTAGTTATAGTGTGTTATATAACTCTGTTATAGTGTGTTATATCCGGTTATATAACTTTCTGTTATAGTGTGTCATATCCTGTTATACAACTCTGTTATGGTGTGTTATAGCCTGTTATATAACACTCTGCTATAGTGTGTTATAGCCTGTTATATTACTCTGTTAGTCCTCTAACCACACTCGCCTCTCCATAGCGACAGGACCAGCCTATGGTTGCCGAGTTTCAGTCTACCCTCGCTGATGTTTCCACGGTGACAATCTGTGGCAGCATATGTGGCCTCTTCTGCTTCTCCCTTCTGAAATCGTGTCATGTGACCTGAGAGACACACACACACTGATGTCCATTTGTACAGATATCAAAGAGTGTTGCTCGTAGGGTTACTGCGAGGTTTGCTACTGGAACATTAGACATTTCTAAGCATATTCCACTTCTAATGCAACATTGTGTACCCCAAGCCTTGTGGTGTGCCTCTGCAGCTCCCCCTCCACTGGGAAAACATGGCTTCTTCAGCACATGGCCGTTATTGTGAAAGCCCTTTAATACTTCAACCTGGGCCAGCTTAGGAGAATTCTCCAGACTCAGAGTGGATCTAGATTTTTTCATGTTAGAAAATAGAGACTATAGCATTCGGCTGGGAATATGAACGTGGCTGGGAATGTGAACGTGGCTGGGAATGTGAACGTGGCTGGGAATGTGAACGTGGCTGGGAATGTGAACGTGGCTGGGAATGTGAACGTGGCTGGGAATGTGAACGTGGCTGGGAATGTGAACGTGGCTGGGAATGTGAACGTGGCTGGGAATGTGAACGTGGCTGGGAATGTGAACGTGGCTGGGAATATGAACGTGGCTGGGAATGTGAACGTGGCTAACCTCAACCTAGTTCACCTCATTCTGAGGAAAGCTATACTGCCTAAACACGTTGTTTTCCATCATTAAGAAAATACATGTCCTATTCCATTTCCATTGTCCGCATAAACATCTCTCACGTGCACATCCAGATTGTGTCACATTAATCCGCAAGGATTGGATCAGTGTTAGCAATAATACAACCATTCCAGCTGGCCCATGCAGCTACCACCAGTAGTGCTTAGGCCTATCCAATCCTATCAGAGGGACGAGGGGTTGATTTGGTATTCAGTGAAAGACTCTCTGGCTCTCTCCACTCCTCAGTCTCTTTAATGTGATTCAGTGAAAGACTCTCCTGCTCTCTCCACTACTCAGTCTCTTTAATGAGATTCAGTGAAAGACTCTCTGACTCTCTCCACTACTCAGTCTCTTTAATGTGATTCAGTGAAAGACTCTCTGGCTCTCTCCACTACTCAGTCTCTTTAATGTGATTCAGTGAAAGACTCTCTGGCTCTCTCCACTACTCAGTCTCTTTAATGTGATTCAGTGAAAGACTCTCTGGCTCTCTCCACTACTCAGTCTCTTTAATGTGATTCAGTGAAAGACACTCTGGCTCTCTTTACTCCTCTGTTTCTTTAATGTGATTCAGTGAGGTGACAATAATGTGGCCCGCATGCAAAACATGCAGGCCATATGCAAAACACCATCTCCAAGCCTGAAATCTGGATCTTTACTCCTAGAGCATTATGTAAAATACCCTCTCCAGCTCCTAATTCAGATGTTAGCTCTTACGTTCTGCTGATAAGATGATGGCAGTGATGAAGGATGCTGACGGGGCCGATACTGAGAGTCTATTTCAATGTTCTAACTTTGTCATAAATCATCTCTTGGATCAGATAGCTATCTATTATTGTGCAGCAGCAGCAACAGCTCTTGACTCGTCTTCTCCATAGGTGACAATGGCCCTCTGTAGGTATCATCATGTTGACTAAGAAGTGATTGATTGCCGCATTATACTTAATTCTTTCTCCTGCTCTCTTTCTATCCCTCTCTATCTCTCAGTGTATGGTATGTCTCCTTTTGTCTCGTTCTCTTCCTGTCTCTCCATCTCTCTGTCTCCCTCTCCCTCTCCCTCTCTCAGAGTCTGATGAGTCATCCCTGCTTGATAGACAGACATACAGGCTGTTCTGTTCTGTTCCCTGCGGTTCCATGAACACCATAAATGCAACAAAACATTGCCTGCCCCTGAATTCACCACGCACACCCTCACTCAGAGAGAGAGAGACAGGGATGGGAGAGAGAAAGAGAGAGAGGAACAGAGAGAATGGGAATAAACAGGCATTTTCTCTGTGTGTGGTGTGATGTGGTGGGTGAGAGAGTCAGTGGGTGTTCTAAACTCTTCTCTTAGCAACAGAGAGATCGTGTTCTACCGACAGAACAGAACAAAACATGGCCAAGGTAACCCAGGCCTGGTAATTACCCACACAAACACGCGCTGCTATCTTTAACATCAGGAGACAGAAAACATCACAGAGGGAACAGAGACAGACAGACAGAGAGAGAGAGACAAATCCAGTTGAATGATCGGCAAAATGTCTACCGTATAACAAAGTGCATTGGTTAGAATATCTCTCTGTATCTGTCACTGCCACATGGCATGTTGGATTGGGGAGGTAAGGGATACATTAACAGGTGGCATGTGTGTGTCACCTCAGACCAGTTTGCATGTGGTTTTACATACATTTGCATCGTTTGACATTGAAGGATAATCCTGTAATACATACTGTAGACACAGAGTCAAGAATCAAGCCCCTCTTATTGCCTGTGTACTACAAGAAAAGACACAAAGAAGACTCGCAATGTAATCTACATTCATCTAAAACATTTTAACATTTAAGAATTATTCCATGACGTTTTAATGAAATATTCATAAAGGCATCCTTGTAACGAAAGTTATATTCTTCCGCTGGGGCTTGGTGAAATGGAGAACATCCTCAGACAGAGGATTCTGGGAAGTGTTGAGTTGACGACTATCTCGTTAGAGAGTACAGATTGCATGTCGCTAGCTGCTCTCTCTCTCTTTTTCTCTCTTGCTCTGTATCTGTCTCTCTATATCTCTCTCTCTCTCTCTCTGTATCTCTCTTGCTCTGTATCTGTCTCTCTATATCTCTCTCTCTCTCTGTATCTCTCTCGCTCTGTATCTGTCTGTCTGTCTGTCTGTCTGTCTGTCTGTCTGTCTGTCTGTCTGTCTGTCTGTCTGTCTGTCTGTCTGTCTGTCTGTCTGTCTGTCTGTCTGTCTGTCTGTCTGTCTGTCTGTCTGTCTGTCTGTCTGTCTGTCTGTCTCTCTCTCTCTCTCTCTCTCTCTCTCTCTCTCTCTCTCTCTGTATCTCTCTCGCTCTGTATCTATCTGTCTCTCTCTCTCTCTCTCGCTCTATATCTGTCTGTCTCACTCACTCTCTCTTTCTCTGTATCTATCTCGCTCTGTATCTGTCTGTCTCTCTCCCTCTCTCTCTCTGTATCTCTCGCTCTGTATCTGTCTGTCTGTCTCTCTCTCTCTCTCTTTCCCTGTATCTCTCTCGCTCTGTATCTGTCTGTCTCTCTCTCTCTTTCCCTGTATCTCTCTCGCTCTGTATCTGTCTGCCACTCTCTCTCTCTTTATCTCTCTTGCTCTGTATCTGTCTCTATCTCTCTCTCTCCGATATGCAAAGCAGGAGTTTTTAGAAAAGTGATTCATGCCACTGCAAGTCAATGGTCCACAGTGGTTGCCTTTGTGCGAGTTCTGTTTCATATGTTCCTTACAGAGTTGACCAAACAAATGGAAAATGATTAATCCTTCATAGTGTATGTTATTGTTTGTATTTTGAAACTAAACTGAACAAAAATATAAACGCAACAATTTCAAAGATTTTACTGAGTTACAGTTCATATAAGGAAATCAGTCAATTGAAAAAATTAATTATGGCCCTAATCTATGGATTTCACATGACTGGAAATACAGATATGCATCTGTTGGTCACAGATACCTTCAAAAAAATGTAGGGGCGTGGATCAGAAAACCAGTCAGTATCTGGTGTGACCAGAATTTGCCTCATGCAGCGCGACATCTCCTTCACATACAGTTGATCAGGCTGTTGATTGTGGACTGTGGAATGTTGTCCCACTCCTCTTCCCTGAGACGGTTTATAACAGTTTGCGCAGAAATTCTTCGGTTGCGCAAACCCACAGTTTCATCAGCTGTACGCGTGGCTCATCTCAGACCATCCTGCAGGTGAAGAAGCCGGATGTGGAGGTCCTGGGCTGGTGTAGTTACACATGGTCTGTGGTTGTGAGGCCGGTTGGACATACAGTACAGTAAGTTCTCTAAAATGACATTGGAGGCGGCTTATGGTAGAGAAATGAACATTCAAGTCTCTGGCAACAGCTCTGGTGGACATTACTGCAGTCAGCATGCCAATTGCATGCTCCCTCAAAACTTAAGACATCTGTGGCATTGTGTTGTGTGACAAAACTGCACATTTTAGTGTGGCCTTTTATTGTCTCCAGCACAAGGTGCACCTGTGTAATGACCATGCTCTCTAATCAACTTATTGATATGCCACACCTGTCAGGTGAATGGATTATCTTGGCAAAGGAGAAATGCTCACTAACATGGATGTAAACAAATTTGTGCACAACATTTGAGAGAAATACGCTTTTTGTGCATATGGAACATTTCAGCGATCTTTTATTTCAGCTCATGAAACATTGGACCAACACTTTACATGTTGTGTTTATATTATTGTTCAGTTTAGTTAAGCTAGCTAGCTAGCCAGGCAGGCTAATTAAGGGTGCATGCGCTTTCTCATCCTACAGTTACAAACAGCAACAACAACTCCATTCAAAATTTAAAGTAGCAGCCTAACTGTTGGCTCTCGGCAGTTGTAGCCTATCCTTCTCCTTTAACTTCTAACTACCATGAATGTACACTTTCGTAGTTTTCTTACAGGAAAAGTCAGTGATGATGTTCATTGCTATGCAAGATGACAAGAGACAATGTTAATAGAAACACTTGAAACTGATGGAAAAGCCATCATCATCAACTAGACGTGTTAATGCAGAACCACAACAACCCCCTGACAAGTGCCAACCTCCATTGTGATTGAATTAGGTGAGGAATCCGTTTAGCATCTTCCTTCTGAAGTGGAAAACTGCAAGGTCACATCCTGGTTACACGTGCACTCACATACTTTCCTTGCTTCCTGGCCATAAGGAATTAATGTGACATGGCCTTGGAGGATTGGGAGAAGAAGTCAAGAGGAGGCTGTCAAGTCAAGAGGAGGCTGTCACGATCGTCGTAACGTGGAAGAGAGGAGAACCAAGGCGCAGCGTGATAACAATACATCTTCTCTTTATTAGAAGACGAAGACGAAACTAAACGACACTGACAAACTAAACAAAACAACGAACCGACGAACGTGAAGCTATATAAACAATAAGTGCAGACACAGGCAACTTACACATAGACATACATAACCCTAGACTACACACTGCCCCATAAACATACAAAACCCCTAGACAATACAAAACACATACATCCCCCATGTCACACCCTGACCTAACTAAAATAATAAAGAAAACAAACTAAGGCCAGGGCGTGACAGTACCCCCCCCCCCCCCAAAGGCGCGGACCCCGGCCGCAAAACCTGACACAGAAGGGGAGGGTCCGGGTGGGCCTTCTCACGGCGGTGGCTCGGGTGCGGGACGTGGACCCCACCCCACCATAGTCAATCCCCGCTTTCGTGGCCTCCTCTTGACGGCGACCCTCCAAATTAACCCCACTGGACTGATGGGCGCCTCTGGACGGAGGGGCAGCTCCGGACTGAGGGGCAGCTCCGGACTGAGGGGCAGCTCCGGACTGAGGGGCAGCTCCGGACTGAGGGCAGCTCCGGACTGAGGGGCAGCTCAGGGAGCTCCTGACTGGCGGACAGCTCAGGCAGCTCCTGACTGGCGGGTGGCTCTGGCAGCTCCTGACTGGCGGGCGTGTCTGGCAGATCCTGACTGGCGGGCGGTCCTGGCAGCTCCTGACTGGCGGGCGGGTCTGGCAGCTCCTGACTGGCGGGCGGCTCTGGTAACTCCTGACTGACGGGCGGCTCTGGCAGCTCCTGACTGACGGACGGCTCTAGCGGCTCCTGACTGACGGACGGCTCTGAAGGCTCAATACAGACGGGCGGCTTTGAAGGCTCAGGACAGACGGGCGGCTTTGAAGGCTCAGGACAGACGGGCAGCTCATATGGCGCTGGGCAGACAGGCAGCTCAGACGGCGCTGGGCAGACGGGCAGCTCAGACGGCGCTGGGCAGACGGGCAGCGCAGGCGGCAGCTCAGATGGCGCTGGGCAGACGGGCAGCTCAGACGGCGCTGGGCAGACGGGCAGCTCAGATGGCGCTGGGCAGACGGGCAGCGCAGGCTGCGCTGGGCAGACAGCAGATTCTGGCCTGCTGAGGCGCACAGTAACCTGGTGCATGGTGCCGGAACTGGTTGTACCGGGCTAAGGACACGCACCTCAAGGCTAGTGCGGGGAGCAGTAACAGGATGTACAGGACTCTGGAGACGCACAGGAGGCTTGGTGCGTGGTGCCGGAACTGGTGGTACCGGGCTGGAGACACGCACCACAGGGCGAGTGCGTGGAGGAGGAACAGGGCTCTGGAGACGCACTGGAAGCCTGGTGCGTGGTGTTGGCACTGGTGGTAATGGGAGGAGGTGGCACCGGATATACCGGACCGTGAGGCGTACTGGAGCTTTTGAGCACCGAGCCTGCCCAACCTTACCTGGTTGAATGCTCCCCGTAGCCAGGCCAGTGCGGCGAGGTGGAATAGCCCGCACTAGATTGGTTCTCAATTAGAGACAGCTGTCTATCGTTGTCTCTGATTGGTTACCATATTTAGGCAGCCATATTCATTAGGTAGTTCGTGGGTGATTGTCTATGTGTAAGTTGCCTGTGTCTGCACTTATTGTTTGTATAGCTTCACGGTCGTCGGTTTGTTGTTTAGTGTGTAAAGTGTTCGTTTCGTTTCGTCTTCGTCTTCAAATAAAGAAGATGTATTGCTATCACGCTGCGCCTTGGTCCTCCTCTCTTCCACGTTACGACGATCGTGATAGAGGCAGAGTCATGTGACTGGAAGGATGGTGATTAACGTTGCTACCAGTTAAAAATGGAAGGATGGTGATTAACATGGCTGTCAGTTAAAAATGGAAGGATGGTGATTAACATGGCTGTCAGTTAAAAATGGAAGGATGGTGATTAACGTTGCTACCAGTTAAAAATGGAAGGATGGTGATTAACGTTGCTACCAGTTAAAAATGGAAGGATGGTGATTAACATGGCTGTCAGTTAAAAATGGAAGGATGGTGATTAAAGAAAAAATAGCAAACACGTTTGGTGTTCGCCAAAAGGCATGTGGGAGACTAACCAAACATATGGAAGAAGGTACTCTGGTCAGATGAGACTAAAATTGAGCTTTTTGGCCATCAAGGAAAATGCTATGCCTGGCGCAAACCCAACACCTCTCATCACCCCGAGAATACCATCATGGTGGTGGCAGCATCATGCTGTGGGGATGTTTTTCATCGGCAGGGACTGGGAAACTGGTCAAAATTGAAGGAATGATGGCTGATGCTAAATACAAGGAAATTCTTGAGGGAAACCTTTTTCAGTCTTCCAGAGATTTGAGACTGTGACGGAGGTTCACCTTCCAGCAGGAAAATGACCCTAAGCATACTGCTAAAGCAACACTCGAGTGGTTTGAGGGGAAACATTTAAATGACTTGGAATGGCCTAGTCAAAGCCCAGACCTCAATCCAACTGAGAATTTGTGGTATGACTTAAAGATTTCTGTACACCAGCGGAACCCATCCAACTTGAAGGAGCTGGAGCAGTTTTGCCTTGAAGAATGGGCAAAAATCCCAGTGGCTAGATGTGCCAAGCTTATAGAGACATACCCCAAGAGACTCGCAGCTGTAATTGCTGCAAAAGGTGGCTCTACAAAGTATTGCCTTTGAGGAGGTGAATAATTATGCACGCTTAAGTTTTCTGTTTTTTTTTGTCTTATTTCTTGTTTGTTTCACAATAAAAAATATTTTGTATCTTCAAAGTGGTAGGCATGTTGTGTAAATCAAATGATACAACCCCCCCAAAATCTATTTTAATTCCAGGTTGTAAGGCAATAAAATAGGAAAAATGCAAAGGGGGGTGAACACTTTCGCAAGCAACTGTAACTATCTCACTAGATGTCTCAGCCTCCTGTATTTATGCTGCAGTAGTTTATGTGTCGGGGGGCTAGGGTCAGTCTGTTATATCTGGAGTATTTCTCCTGTCTTATCCGGTGTCCTGTGTGAATTTAAGTATGCTCTCTAATTCTCTCTCTCTCTTTTTCTTTCTCTCTTTCTTTCTTTCTTTCTCTCTCTCGGAGGACCTGAGCCCTAGGACCATGCCTCAGGACTACCTGGCCTGATGACTCCTTTCTGTCCCCAGTCCACCTGGTCGTGCTGCTGCTCCAGTTTCAACTGTTCTGCCTGCGGCTATGGAACCCTGACCTGTTCACCGGACGTGCTACCTGTCCCAGACCTGCTGTTTTCAACTCTCTAGAGACAGCAGGGGCGGTAGAGATACTCTGAATGATCGGCTATGAAAAGCCAACTGACATTTACTCCTGAGATGCTGACCTGTTGCACCCTCGACAACCACTGTGATTATTATTATTTGACCCTGCTGGTCATCTATGAACATTTGAACATCTTAGCCATGTTCTGTTATAATCTCCCCTCGGCACAGCCAGAAGAGGACTGGCCACCCCTCATAGCCAGGTTCCTCTCTGGGTTTCTTCCTAGGTTCTGGCCTTTCCTGACTGAAACATGGCTTAAGCCTGATGAATTTACTGTGTTAAATGAGGCCTCACCTCCTGGTTACACTAGTGACCATATCCCCCGTGCATCCCGCAAAGGCGGAGGTGTTGCTAACATTTACGATAGCAAATTTCAATTTACAAAAAAAAAAATGACGTTTTCGTCTTTTGAGCTTCTAGTCATGAAATCTATGCAGCCTACTCAATCACTTTTTATAGCCACTGTTTATAGGCCTCCTGGGCCATATACAGCGTTCCTCTCTGAGTTCCCTGAATTCCTATCAGACCTTGTAGTCATAGCAGATCATATTCTAATTTTTGGTGATTTTAATATTCTTATGGAGAAGTCCACAGACCCACTCCAAAAGTCTTTCGGAGCCATCATCGACTCAGTGGGTTTTGTCCAACATGTCTCTGGACCTATTCACTGCCACAGTCATACTCTGGACTTAGTTTTGTCCCATGGAATAAATGTTGTAGATCTTAATGTTTTTCCTCATAATCCTGGACTGTCGGACCACCATTTTATTACGTTTGCAATCGCAACAAATAATCTGCTCAGACCCCAACCAAGGAGCATCAAAAGTCGTGCCATAAATTCTCAGACAACACAAAAATTCCTTGATGCCCTTCCAGACTCCTTCTGCCTACCCAAGGACGTCAGAGGACAAAAATCAGTTAACCACCTAACTGAGGAACTCAATTTAACCTTGCGCAATACCCTAGATGCAGTTGCACCCCTAAAAACGAAAAACATTTGTCATAAGAAACTAGCTCCCTGGTATACAGAAAATACCCGAGCTTTGAAGCAAGCTTCCAGAAAATTGGAACGGAAATGGCGCCACACCAAACTGGAAGTCTTCCGACTAGCTTGGAAAGACAGTACCGTGCAGTACCGAAGAGCCCTCACTGCTGCTCGATCATCCTACTTTTCCAACTTAATTGAGGAAAATAAGAACAATCCAAAATTTATTTTTGATACTGTTGCAAAGCTAACTAAAAAGCAGCATTCCCCAAGAGAGGATGGCTTTCACTTCAGCAGTAATAAATTCATGAACTTCTTTGAGGAAAAGATCATGATCATTAGAAAGCAAATTATGGACTCCTCTTTAAATCTGCGTATTCCTCCAAAGCTCAATTGTCCTGAGTCTGCACAACTCTGCCAGGACCTAGGATCAAGGGAGACACTCAAGTGTTTTAGTACTATATCTCTTGACACAATGATGAAAATAATCATGGCCTCTAAACCTTCTAGCTGCATACTGGATCCTATTCCTACTAAACTACTGAAAGAGCTGCTTCCTGTGCTTGGCCCTCATATGTTGAACATAATAAACGGCTCTCTATCCACCGGATGTGTACCAAACTCACTAAAAGTGGCAGTAATAAAGCCTCTCTTGAAAAAGCCAAACCTTGACCCGGAAAATATAAAAAACTATCGGCCTATATCGAATCTTCCATTCCTCTCAAAAATTTTAGAAAAAGCTGTTGCGCAGCAACTCACTGCCTTCCTGAAGACAAACAATGTATACGAAATGCTTCAGTCTGGTTTTAGACCCCATCATAGCACTGAGACTGCACTTGTGAAGGTGGTAAATGACCTTTTAATGGCGTCAGACCGAGGCTCTGCATCTGTCCTCGTGCTACTAGACCTTAGTGCTGCCTTTGACACCATCGATCACCACATTCTTTTGGAGAGACTGGAAACCCAAATTGGTCTACACGGACAAGTTCTGGCCTGGTTTAGATCTTACCTGTCGGAAAGATATCAGTTTGTCTCTGTGAATGGTTTGTCCTCTGACAAATCAACTGTACATTTCGGTGTTCCTCAAGGTTCCGTTTTAGGACCACTATTGTTTTCACTATATATTTTACCTCTTGGGGATGTTATTCGAAAACATAATGTTAACTTTCACTGCTATGCGGATGACACACAGCTGTACATTTCAATGAAACATGGTGAAGCCTCAAAATTGCCCTCGCTAGAAGCCTGTGTTTCAGACATAAGGAAGTGGATGGCTGCAAACTTTCTACTTTTAAACTCGGACAAAACAGAGATGCTTGTTCTAGGTCCCAAGAAACAAAGAGATCTTCTGTTAAATCTGACAATTAATCTTGATGGTTGTAAAGTCGTCTCAAATAAAACTGTGAAGGACCTCGGCGTTACTCTTGACCCTGATCTCTCTTTTGACGAACATATCAAGACTGTTTCAAGGACAGCTTTTTTCCATCTACGTAACATTGCAAAAATCAGAAATTTTCTGTCCAAAAATGATGGCAGAAAAATTAATCCATGCATTTGTTACTTCTAGGTTAGACTACTGCAATGCTCTACTTTCCGGCTACCCGGATAAAGCACTAAATAAACTTCAGTTAGTGCTAAATACGGCTGCTAGAATCCTGACTAGAACCAAGAAATTTGATCATATTACTCCAGTGCTAGCCTCCCTACACTGGCTTCCTGTTAAGGCAAGGGCTGATTTCAAGGTTTTACTGTTAACCTATAAAGCGTTACATGGGCTTGCTCCTACCTATCTTTCCGAGTTGGTCCTGCCGTACATACCTACACGTACGCTACGGTCACAAGACGCAGGCCTCCTAATTGTCCCTAGAATTTCTAAGCAAACAGCGGGAGGCAGGGCTTTCTCCTATAGATCTCCATTTTTATGGAATAGTCTGCCTACCCATGTGAGAGACGCAGACTCGGTCTCAACCTTTAAGTCTTTACTGAAGACTTATCTCTTCAGTAGGTCATATGATTGAGTGTAGTCTGGCCCAGGAGTGTGAAGGTGAACGGAAAGGCTCTGGAACAACGAACCGCCCTTGCTGTCTCTGCCTGGCCGGTTCCCCTCTCTCCACTGGGATTCTCTGCCCCTAACCCTATTACAGGGGCTGAGTCACTGGCTTACTGGTGCTCTTTCATGCCGTCCCTAGGAGGGGTGCGTCACTTGAGTGGGTTGAGTTACTGACGTGATCTTCCTGTCTGGGTTGGCGCCCCCCCTTGGTTTGTGCTGTGGTGGAGATCTTTGTGGGCTATACTCGGCCTTGTCTCAGGATTATAAGTTGGTGGTTGAAGATATCCCTCTAGTGGTGTGGGGGCTGTGCTTTGGCAGAGTGGGTGGGGTTATATCCTTCCTGTTTGGCCCTGTCCGGGGGTATCATCGGATGGGGCCACAGTGTCTCCTGACCCCTCCTGTCTCAGCCTCCAGTATTTATGCTGCAGTAGTTTATGTGTCGGGGGGCTAGGGTCAGTTGGTTATACCTGGAGTACTTCTCCTATCTTATCCAGTGTCCTGTGTGAATTTAAGTATGCTCTCTCTAATTCTCTCGTTCTCTCTTTCTTTCTCTCTCTCGGAGAACCTGAGCCCTAGGACCATACGTCACGGCAAACCGGGCATGATGACTCCTTGTTGTCCCCAGTCCACCTGGCCTTGCTGCTGTTCCAGTTTCAACTGTTCTGCCTGCTGTTATGGAACCCCTACCTGTTCAACTCTTAATGATCGGCTATGAAAAGCCAACTGACTTTTATTCCTGATTATTATTTGACCATGCTTGTCATTTATGAACATTTTGAAAATCTTGGCTCTCTCTAATTCTCTCCTTCTCTCTCTCTTTCTCTCTCTCGGAGGACCTGAGCCCTGGGACCGTGCGTCGGGGCTGCCGGGCGTGATGGCTCCTTGCTGTCCCCAGTCCACCTGGCCTTGCTGCTATTCCAGTTTCAGCTGTTCTGCCTGCGGTTATGGAACCGCCACCTGTCCCGGACCTGCTATTTTCAACTCTTGATGATCGGCTATGAAAAGCCAACTGAAAATTATTCATGATTATTATTTGACCATGCTTGTCACTTATGAACATTTTGAACATCTTGGCATAGTTCTGTTATAATCTCCACCCAGCACAGCCAGAAGAGGACTGGCCACCCCTCATAGCCTGGTTCCTCTCTAGGTTTCTTCCTAGGTTTTGGCCTTTCTAGGGAGTTTTTCCTAGCCACCGTGCTTCTACACCTGCATTGCTTGCTGTTTGGGGTTTTAGGCTGGGTGTCTGTACAGCACTTCGAGATATTAGCTGATGTACGAAGGGCTATATAAAATAAACTTGATTTGATTTCTAGGGAGTTGTTCCTAGCCACCGTGCTTCTACACCTGCATTGCTTGCTGTTTGGGGTTTTAGGCTGGGTTTCTGTACAGCACTTTGTGACATCAGCTGATGTAAGAAGGGCTTTATAAATACATTTAATTGATTGATTGATGTAAACATCTCTCTTATCAACAAAAACACAATTTCAGAGGTCCATTTCTTTAGAAACAACACATTGTGACTGTATGATAGGAGAAATGGCAAAAGTGTGATATGTCCAAACCTACACATTTTGAAAGTAATTTGTCAAAAATAGGACTTAAGTGCCCAAACTTACAAATTACAGATACAAATTCTATAGAGTTTCCATAAAACCCATATTCCTGTGCTGAAAAACAACATCAGTGCAGTAGACACCAACCCACACCTGACAGCCAATCGTTAGCCCCTGTGAGGTGGAAACATTGGAGCAGAAGTAGCACTGGTGACATTAAATGAATGTACCCTAACACAGCCTGTACAGTAGAGGGAGTTGAAAGGGGCAACTCCAGCTTCAAATAGACTGTGGAATACTGCATTTGCGCCAGTGGTGTAAAGGTCTTAAGTAAAAATACTTTAAAGTACTACTTAAGTTGTTTTTTGGGGTATCTGTGCTTTACTTTAAAATGTACATTTTTGACAACTTTTACTTTTATCTCACTACATTTCTAAAGAAAATAATGTACTTTTTACTCCGTACGTTTACACTGACACCCAAAAGGACTAGTTACAATTCCAATGCTTAGCAGAACATTTTCTCTCCAATTCACACACTTATCAAGAGAACATCCCTGGTCATCTCTACTGCCTACTGCCTCTGATCTGGCCGACTCACTAAACACAAATGCTTCTTTTGTAAATTATGTCTGACTGTTGGAGTGTGCCCCTGGCTATCTGTAAATAAAAAACAAGAATGGTGGCGTCTGGTTTGCTTAATACCTCTACGGACCCCCCATCCTGGATCCGGGATTATCCTCATCAAAAAAGCTGACTAGCATAGCCTAGCCTAGCGCCACAGGGATATCATATAATATAATTTCATGAAATCACAAGTCCAATACAGCAAATGAAAGATAAACATTTTGTGAATCCAGCCAACATTTCCGATTTTTAAAATGTTTTACAGCGAAAACACAATATATATTTATGTTAGCTCACCACAATAGCCAAACACACGACGCCATGTTTCCACCGCAAAGATAGCTTTCACAAAACCCACAAATAGAGATAGAATTCATCACTAACCTTTGAACAACTTCATCAGATGACAGTCTTATAACATCATGTTATACAATACATTTATGTTTTGTTCGAAAATTTGCATATTTAGAGGTATAAATCGTAGTTTTACATTGCAGCCACCGTCACAAATAGCACCAAAACAGCCAGAATAATTACAGAGAGCAACGTGAAATAATTAAATACTCATCATAAAACATTTATGAAAAATACATGTTGTACAGCAAATGAAAGATAAACATCTTGTGAATCCAGCCAATATTTCCGATTTTTTAAGTGTTTTACAGCGAAAACACAACATATATTTATGTTAGCTCACCACAATATCCAAAAACACAACGCCATTTTTCCACCGCAAAGGTAGCTTTCACAAAACCCACAAATAGAGATAGAATTAATCACTAACCTTTGAACAACTTCATCAGATGACAGTCTTATAACATCATGTTATACAATACATTTATGTTTTGTTCGAAAATGTGCATATTTATAGCTACAAATCGTGGTTTTACATTGTGAATACGTCGCCATAATGCACCAAATTGTCCGGAGAAATTTTGGACAGTCACGTAAATCTAACCAAAAAACTCATCATAAACTTTACTAAAAAATACATGTTGTACAGCAAATGAAAGATACATTGGTTCTTAATGCAACCGCTGTGTTAGATTTAAAAAAATAACTTTAGTACAAAGTACAGCATGCAATATTGTGAGACAGCGCCCAGCAATTCTCCGCCTTGTTGGAGCCAACATATACCACAAAAATACGAAATAACATCATAAATATTCTCTTACCTTTGATGATCTTCCATCAGAATGTAGTGCAAGGAGTCCTAGTTCCACAATAAATCGTTGTTTTGTTTTAGAATGTCCATTTCTTCTGTCGAATTAGCAACTTTGGCTAGCATTGTGGCGCACACGTGTCCATCATCTCTTGGCGCATGGAACGAAAAATTCCAAAAGTCACAATAAACGTCGAATGAACTGGTCAAACTCGGTTGAAAATCTTTATGATGTTTTTCTCATATGTAGCCAATAAAGTCCGAGACGGAGCATTTCGTCGTGTATACCTAACGCATTTCAGAAGACAATGTGGGGTTCCCTGGTGCGCAGTTGAATACTGCCAATAGGGCGGACCTGTCACTCCAAAAGCTCTCATTCGGTCTCACATCAAGCTAGACACCCCATCCAACATTCTACTGCCTGTTGACATCTAATGGAAGGCGTATGAAGTGCATACAGATCCATAAATATAAGGCAATTGAATAGGCAAGCCCTGACACAGAGCCCCATTTTCAGTTTTTTCACTTCCTGTTTGGAAGTTTGCTGCCAAATGAGTTCTGTTTTACTCACAGATATAATTCAAACCGTTTTAGAAACTTCAGAGTATTTTCTATCCAATAGTAATATTAATATGCATATTGTACACTGCTCAAAAAAATAAAGGGAACACTAAAATAACACATGAATGAATGAAATATTCTTATTAAATAATTTTTTCTTTACATAGTTGAATGTGCTGACAACAAAATCACACAAAAATGATCAATGGAAATCAAATTTATCAACCCATGGAGGTCTGGATTTGGAGTCACACTCAAAATTAAAGTGGAAAACCATACTTCAGGCTGATCCAACTTTGATGTAATGTCCTTAAAACAAGTCAAAATGAGGTTCAGTAGTGTGTGTGGCCTCCACGTGCCTGTATGACCTCCCTACAATGCCTGGGCATGCTCCTGATGAGGTAGCGGATGGTCTCCTGAGGGATCTCCTCCCAGACCTGGACTAAAGCATCCGCCAACTCCTGGACAGTCTGTGGTGCAACGTGGCGTTGGTGGATGTCCCAGATGTGCTCAATAGGATTCAGGCGAATTTGCCAATCTTGGTGTTCTCTGGCAAATGCCAAACGTCCTGCACGGTGTTGGGCTGTAAGCACAACCCCCACCTGTGGACGTCGGGCCCTCATACCACCCTCATGGAGTCTGTTTCTGACCGTTTGAGCAGACACATGCACATTTGTGGCCTGCTGGAGGTCATTTTGCAGGGCTCTGGCAGTGCTCCTCCTGCTCCTCCTTGCACAAAGGCGGAGGTAGCGGTCCTGCTGCTGGGTTGTTGCCCTCCTACGGCCTCCTCCACGTCTCCTGATGTACTGGCCTGTCTCCTGGTAGCGCCTCCATGCTCTGGACACTACGCTGACAGACACAGCAAACCTTCTTGCCACAGCTCGCATTGATGTGCCATCCTGGATGAGCTGCACTACCTGAGCCACTTGTGTGGGTTGTAGACTCCGTCTCATGCTACCACTAGAGTGAACGCACCGCCAGCATTCAAAAGTGACCAAAACATCAGCCAGGAACCATAGGAACTGAGAAGTGGTCTGTGGTCACCACCTGCAGAACCACTCCTTTATTGGGGGTGTCTTGCTAATTACCTATAATTTCCACCTGTTGTCTATTCCATTTGCACAACAGCATGAGAAATTTATTGTCAATCAGTGTAGCTTCCTAAGTGGACAGTTTGATTTCACAGAAGTGTGATTGACTTGGAGTTACATTGTGTTGTTTAAGTGTTCCCTTTATTTTTTTGAGCAGTGTATGATCTAGAACAGAGTACGAGGCCGTTTAATTTGGGCACGATTTTTTCCCAAAGTGAAAACAGCGCCCCCTATTAACAAGAGGTTATTAATATAAGGAATGTGACATGCTTTATAATTTTACTTTTACTTTTGATACTTAAGTATATTTTAGCAATTCAATGTACTTTTGATACTTAAGTATATTTAAAACCAAACACTTTTAGACTTTTACTCAAGTAGAATTTTAGTGGCTGACTCACTTTTACTTGAGTAATTTTCTATTAATGTAGCTTTACTTTTACTCAAGTATGACAATTGGGTCCTTTTTCCACCACTCGTTTGCGCACACACACATGTACACACATAAACACTTGAGCAGCGGTAACCAGTCTCAGTTTCAAGTTATTGATGTTTCATTGACTTTGGAACAGCTGCTATTCCATTTGGTGGTGATAATTATATACCACTATTGTGAACGTGGCAGAGAAGAGTGGAGATGCTCTTTGGACCGTCGTGGTGAAATATGGAGAAAATTCTACTTGCCTGTTGATGCAGCCAATATTGCTTGCAGTTGTGTGCTTGCCTGTACCCAGTGTTGGAATTCAATGTATTTGTAAGTTGGAAGTGCATATTCCAGGAGAAACTGAGCCATGTGTTGTCTTTCGGGTTGAGCTAAAGTAGGAGTCACCAACCCGTCGATCGCGGTTGACAAGTCGATCTTGGAAGCATTCCAAGTCAATCGCAAAATCAGAAAATAATTAATTAATTTATGAATTAATATTTATGAATTTAATTTCAAATGCGCCATGTGTGAGCCCTGTGTGTAGTGGTGGCGGGGGAGGGGTATATCTGGCCAATCAAATACAGTTTCTAGGTATAACGTCTGACAAATTACGCCCCTAACTCCCACCTTAACTAGCTCAGTCACTTGTTGTAACGCTCACAAGCTATCAAGCTAACGATACGCAAGCTAACGAAATGATGGCAGTCACAACGGAAAAAGCAAAAAACGTATCATTTTCATGTAGAATGGGAACACGGTTTTCTGTACACCGTAGTTAAGGACAAAAGGATTTGCCTGATTTGTCACCAGGCTATAGCGCTATAACCCAAAAAGGGGTAATGTGGAGCGGCACAACATCACAATCCACCCCAAGTTCAAAGAAACCTACCCGCTAAAGAGCACGCTTCGTTCACAGAAACCTACCCGCTAAAGAGCACGCTTCGTTCACAGAAACCTACCCGCTAAAGAGCACGCTTCGTTCACAGAAACCTACCCGCTAAAGAGCACGCTTCGTTCACAGAAACCTACCCGCTAAAGAGCATGCTTCGTTCACAGAAACCTACCCGCTAAAGAGCACGCTTCGTTCACAGAAACCTACCCGCTAAAGAGCACGCTTCGTTCACAGAAACCTACCCGCTAAAGAGCACGCTTCGTTCACAGAAACCTACCCGCTAAAGAGCACGCTTCGTTCACAGAAAGTTGTCGAGCTCAAGTCTGTATTGAAAGCACAGCAGTCACTTTTTACCAAACCGACAGCTAAACGTAATGCTGCAACAGAGGCATCCTTCCGTGTCAGCCATCTCTTGGCTAAACATAAGAAATCGTTCATCGATGGAGAGTTATGCAAGGAGGCAATGGCCTTAGCCGCAGAGACGTTATTCAAAGAATTCAAAAACAAAGAGGACATTAAAAATGCTATCGAAGTGTGCCACTTGGCCCAGCCACTGTCACAAGAAGGGTAGAGTCGTTATCGGAGGACGTGAATCAACAAGTGCTCAAGGATTTATCACTTTGTGAGTCCTTTTCGCTGCAGTTTGACGAATCCCAGGATATAACAGACACTGCACAGCTGATGGTGTTTGTTCGCATGGCTTTTAAGGATTCAACTACTGAGGAGTCTTTTCTCACCCTTTTACCATTAAAAGGGAGGAGAAGAGGTGAGGACATTTACAACGAGTTTAAACATCATGTGCATGATAACAGCATTCCCATTCATAAGCTGGTAGCGATCACGACATACGGGGCACCGGCATTGCGTGGGGTGCTTTCGGGCTTCGATGCACTGTGTCGTCAGGATTCCCAGAGTTTTTGAACTATCACTGTGTGATCCATCAGCAAGCACTAGCTTGCAAAGTAGTGGACTTGTCTCATGTCATGGCACTTGTCGTCATGATTGTTAATTCGATTCCCGCAAAAGGACTTCAGCACCGCTTGTTTAAATCTGTATTAGATGAGCTTGATGCCGCATACGGTGACTTGATTCTCCACGCTTGCGTAAGGTGGTTGAGTCGCGGGAAAGTACTGCAGCGATTTGTTGACTTGCTGCCCGAGATCAAATCATTTCTGGAGTCACGAAATGAGGAGCATGAGGAACTGTCTGATGATGCATGGCTGCTAGACTGAGGTTTCCTCACGGACATAACAGCCACTGAACCAGCTCAACTATGATCTTCAGGGAAAAGACAAAGACATGGTACACATGATCAGCGCCGTCAATGCCTATAAGGCCAAGGCGGGAGTGTGGGCCTCTCAGCTGAGGAATGGAAGGCTGGTGCACTTCCCAAACCTGGAGAAAATGTCTCAAAACATCGGACACAAAGATGCTTTTCTCCTGCAAGAATTCTGTGCCCACCTGGAGAAACTGGCATCTGAATTCAACAGGTGTTTTCAGGAGTTAAATGACATAGGGGAGGTTGTTGCATTCATCTCAAACCCTTTCCTCCCCAGTGAGATTGAGGAGGTGTCTGCCAAGTTCCCGCAAGTATTTGCTTTACCAATCGGAGTTGACATTGAGATAATTTAATTGCAAAATGACATCAAGTTGAAAGCAAGATCAAGAGACAGTGACTTTTGGGGTCTTGTAAACACCGAAAAGTTTCCCCTCCTTCCATCCTGCGCACTTAAGGTGAAGGCCTACTTTGTATCAGCATATCTATGTGAGATGTCCCTTTCACAGATGAAAATAATCAAGTCAAAGAACAGGTCTTGTCTAACTAATAGACATCTCACAGACAGTGCCAGACTTGCTGTGTCAAACTATGAGCCAGTTTGAAATGTGTTGTAGGCTATGTTGTTTACAAAAGGATATGATCTGTGTTGTATGCTGTTCTAAAAGGGAAAGTGAAACAGTACATGATTGGCTTCGGCCTGTAATTGACTGATGATTGAGGTTATATATGAATGATTAATGAGTAATAGGCCTGTGGAAATATTGAAAAATATAATATGACTGTTATAAAATGTTGAATGATTGTTGCACTTACTTCTGATTATACTATTTGTATAATTAAATGAATACTTTGCTTGTGACTGACAGGTAGCATATTAAAGAACGTCAAAGTGGAACTACATTGTGGCCTTGCTTTGTCATAATTCTTTGCAAGTGGTAGATCTTGGTTTACATTTGGACTTGGGATGTGATCTTAGGCTTGAAAAGGTTGGTGACCACTGAGTTAATGCAATTGGGTGACAATAACAGTACACGTGACACAAGGTGCAAATATCTAGTGACACAATCACCGCTTTCAAATGAGAACTATCAGGTACTATTAGGTACCTGTTGTAGTGAATGTAAGCATCCCAGAGGGCTTGGATGAAACATATCGTTGATTTTTAAGTGTACAGAATATATACAAACAAACAAACATGCAAAAAGTAACCACTGCTCATGTCCTAGGACATAGCTAGTCATAACAGCCTTGGCTCTGTGTGAAGTGTTCAATTATGACAAGCTGCAGAGATAATGTCTGAGCAGAGAGCACACACACACACACACACGCAGGGCCCCAGAGGCGAATGTTTGCGTTTCCTGTAATCTGAGTGTCCGTTCTCTAAAGGATGATGTAACTAGATGCCAGCCTTAAACGAAGCACAGTTAGAGCCACTGGAACATCTATCTGTAGTGTGTGTGTGTGTGTGTGTGTGTGTGTGTGTGTGTGTGTGTGTGTGTGTGTGTGTGTGTGTGTGTGTGTGTGTGTGTGTGTGTGTGTGTGTGTATCTGTGTGTGTGTGTGTGTGTGTGTGTGTGTGTGTGTGTGTGTGTGTGTGTGTGTGTGTGTGTGTGTGTGTGTGTGTGTGTGTGTGTGTGTGTGTGTGTGTGTGTGTGTGTGTGTGTGTGTGTGTGTGTGTGTGTGTATGCACCTGTGTCTGTCTCTGCGTGCGTGTGTACAGTCCTTTCTTCCATACATCGGTGGCTATACATTTCACATGGCGCTAAATGTAATGGGTAAGGGTGTGTCTGTCTCCTTGCTAACTACGGATGTGTCTAGAATAAACATTAGCTTTTATTGCATCATGCTCTCCTGCAGATAGCTTTACAAGGTCACCAAGACGTGGCACTCTACCAAGACACATAACTCCTTACCCCTGAATCTCTGACCAAGGACATTGTGTGAGTGAGGCAACAGACAGGTTCCAAGAATGTGCCAAGCTGAATTCCTAGAGAAAGGAAACAACCTGATAGTCTGACCTTGTCTTTATTCACTTTTCTTTGGTATCCCTCTCCTCTCCGCTCCTCTCCTCCCTGCTCCCCCCTCTCCTCTCCTCTCGTCTCCTCTCCTTTCCGCTTCCCCCCTCTCCTCTCCATTACAACAGCATGTAATTCCATGACAGCATGTTCTTGTGAAGTAGATTTGTTTTATCTAAATGAGAATAACCTGGACAAATAAAGCTTGACCAAGATTCTGAACAGCCAGGGAAAAACTATAGTGTGGTTACTGTAGGTTCTCTGTGTATGTGAGTTACTGTAAGAAGGCTTCTTCTTACTTCCTTGGCCCTGGATCAATGGTGAACATAGCCAGACCACAGCATGTCTGTATCTTGGCCCGCCAGATGACTATCCTCCTTCCCAAGTGCCAAAACTGTTCCAGGCACTTGGAGGAATTATAAAGACAACTGCTGTGTGTGTGTGTGTGTGTGTGTGTGTGTGTGTGTGTGTGTGTGTGTGTGTGTGTGTGTGTGTGTGTGTGTGTGTGTGTGTGTGTGTGTGTGTGTGTGTGTGTGTGTGTGTGTGTGTGTGTGTGTGTGTGTGTGTGTGTGTGTGTGCGTGCGTGCGTGCGTGCGTGCGTGTGTGTGTGTGTGTGCGTGTGTGTGTTTTATGTACGGTACCAGTCAAAAGTTTGGACACACCTACACATTCCAGGGTTTTTCTCAATTTTTACAATTTTCTACATTGTAGAATAATAGTGAAGACATTGAAACTATGAAATAACACATATGGAATCACGTAGTAACCAAAAAAGTGTAAAACAAATCAAAATATTTGAAATTCTTCAAAGTAGCCACCCTTTGCCTTGATGACAGCTTTGCACACTCTTGGCATTCTCTCAACCAGCTTCATGAGGTAGTCACCTGGAATGCATTTCAATTAACAGGAGTGCCTTGTTAAAAGTTAATTTGTGGAATTGATTTCCTTAATGTGCTTCACCCAATCAGTTGTGTTGTGACAAGGTGGTATAGAGAAGAGAGCCCTATTTGGTAAAAGACCAAGTCCATATTATGGCAAGAACAGCTCAAATAAGCAAAAAGAAACGACAGTCCATCATTACTTGAAGACATGAAGGTCAGTCAATACGGAAAATGTCAAGAACTTTGAAAGTTTCGTCAAGTGCATTTGCAAAAACCATCAAGCGCTATGATGAAACTGGCTCTCATGAGGACCGCCACAGGAAAGGAAGACCCAGAGTTACCTCTGCTGCAGAGGATAAGTTCATTATAGTTACCAGCCTCAGAAATTACAACCCAAATGAATGTTTCACAGAGTTCAAGTAACAGACACATCTCAACATCAACTGTTCAAAGGAGACTGCGTGAATCCGGCCTTCATGGTCGAATTACTGCAAAGAAACCACTACTAAAAGACACCAATAAGACGAATAGACTTGCTTGGATGAAGAAACACAAGCAATGGACAATAGACGGGTGGCAATCTGTCCTCTGGTCTGATGAGTCCAAATTTGAGATTTTTGGTTCCAACCGCCATGTCTTTGTGAGATGCAGAGTAGGTGAACGGATGATATCCGCATGTGTGGTTTCCATCGTGAAGCATGGAGGAGGAGGTGTTATGGTGTGGGGGTGCTTTGCTGGTGACACTGTTGGTGATTTATTTAGAATTCAAGGCTCACCTAACCAGCATGGCTATCACAGCATTCTGCAGCGATACGCCATTCCATCTGGTTTGCGCTTAGTGGGACTATCATTTGTTTTTCAACAGGACAATGACCCAACACACCTCCAGGCTATGTAAGTGCTATTTGACCAAGAAGGAGAGTGATGGAGTGCTGCATCAGATGACCTGGCCTTCACAATCACCCGACCTCAACCCAATTGAGATGGTTTGGGATGAGTTGGACAGCAGAGTGAAGGAAAAGCATCCAACAAGTGCTCAGCATATTTTGGAACTCCTTCAAGTATGTTGGAAAAGCATTCCAGGTGGAAAACTATATATTGATTTGTTTAACACTTATTTGATTAATACATAATTCCAGATGTGTTATTTCATAGTTTCGATATCTTCACTATTATTCTACAATGTAGAAATCTTCTTGAATGAGTAGATGTGCTTCTACACCTGCATTGCTTGCTGTTTGGGGTTTTAGGCTGGGTGTCTGTACAGCACTTCGAGATATTAGCTGATGTACGAAGGGCTATATAAAATAAACTTGATTGATTGATTGATGTGTCCAAACTTTTGACTGGTACTGCATGTGTGTATGTCCGGATTGACAATCCATCATGTCTTAAAGTAATGATGGACAGTCGTTTCTCTTTGCTTATTTGAGCTGTTCTTTCCATAATATGGACTTGGTCTTTTATCAAATAGGTCTCTCTTCTGTATACCACCCCTACCTTGTCACAACACAACTGATTGGCTCAAACGCATTAAGAAAGAAAGAAATTCCACAAATGAACTTTTAACAAGGCACTCCTGTTAATTGAAATGCATTCCAGGTGACTACCTCATGAAGCTAGAGAGAATTCAAAGAGTGTGCGAAGCTGTCATCAAGGCAAAGGGTGGCTACTTTGAAGAATCTAAAATCTAAATATATTTAAATTTGTTTAACACTTTCTTGGTTACTACATGATTCCATATGTGTTATTTCATAGTTTCGATGTCTTCACTATTATTCTACAGTGTAGAAAACTCCTTGAATGAGTAGATGTGTCCAAACGTTTGACTGGTACTGTATGTGTGTGTGTGTGTGCGTGAGCTTGCATATCGTGAGTGCTTTGTGTGTGTGTATGTGTATACTTGTGTGTGTGCGTGCGTGAGCTTGCATGTCATGAGTGCTTTGTGTGTGTGTGTGTGTGTGTGTGTGTGTGTGTGTGTGTGTGTGTGTGTGTGTGTGTGTGTGTGTGTGTGTGTGTGTGTGTGTGTGTGTGTGTGTGTGTGTGTGTGTGTGTGTGTGTGTGTGTGTGTGTGTGTGTGTGTGTGTGTGTGTGTGCGTGGGTGCGTGTGTGTGTGCGTGCATATCTGTGTGCTGATGAGTCATTGAGAAGGGGTTGTTTTGGAACAGGAGTGAAAACCCACAGGGATGTGCTCCATTAAGCAGGAAGGAACTTCACAGAGATGAATATAAACGTTATTAACATTATAAATGTTCAACATGTTTCTCCAGACACTTAACCTTTCTCTTTGCTTCCTGGATGGATTGTCTATATTCTCTGTTCTGTTCCAGTGTCCATTTTAGATATTAATTATACATGTCTTTTAAAAGGGAACCCTTCCAAACTTTAAATGGGGACTTCAATAAACCCAGAGAATGAGTGAGTGTCTTGTGTTCTGGCGATGGGTTGTAACTGTTCAGTGTTCCTTGTCTGGTGGATTGGTGGCCATCTGGCTTGGGACAGTAAACCAACCCTGAAGAAAGGAAATGCAGATAAGATATCATCCACAGGAGGCAGCTGAGGTGATGACGGCTCATAGTAATAGCTGGAAGGGAGTGAATGGAATGGTATCAAGTAATAGGAAACAATGTGTTTGATGCAATTCCATTTACTTCATTGCAGCCATTTCTATGAGCCCATCCTCCCCAATTAAGGTGCAACTATACGCCTGTGATGTCATCATATGATTAATGCTGTTTTGGGGGATTGTACAGTTTAGTAGATTCCCATGGGATTTCCATGCTGTGCTGTCATGGTAATACTATGCTCCATCCATAGGCATTGAGTATGTATGTTGTGTTACCCTGTGTGTGTGTGCGTGCGTGCGTGCGTGCGTGCGTGCGTGCGTGCGTGCGTGCGTGCGTGCGTGCGTGCGTGTGTGTATGTGTGTGTGTCTCCCAGATTGAGTGTGTGTGCCATTCTCCATGTGACCTATTTGTCTATCGAACAGAGTGCTCCCTGGCTCAGCTGGAGTTTCCATGCCAACGCAGCCAGTGGCGAGTCGCTAGAAGAGTACCCAGCTCTCTCTCCCGAGCATTACACAAGAGACAGCAGTGTGTGTGTGTGTGTGTGTGTGTGTGTGTGTGTGTGTGTGTGTGTGTGTGTGTGTGTGTGTGTGTGT
The DNA here is from genome assembly GCF_045679555.1 of Salvelinus alpinus. Classification (NCBI taxonomy): domain Eukaryota; kingdom Metazoa; phylum Chordata; class Actinopteri; order Salmoniformes; family Salmonidae; genus Salvelinus; species Salvelinus alpinus. Next base: position 21,078,072 of record NC_092093.1, on the reverse strand, counting down.
GTGTGTGTGTGTGTGTGTGTGTGTGTGTGTGTGTGTGTGTGTGTGTGTGTGTGTGTGTGTGTGTGTGTGTGTGTGTGTGTGTGCGTGTGCAGCTCTCCAACAAGCTCTAGGTGACAGATGTCGTCAGAGGATTCTGGAGATTGAGGAGGGAGATGTTCTTGAATTGCAGTGGTAATGGCAAAAAAGAGACATTATTCATTACTAATCACTGTATGCTGTTGGGTCAACTGACTGAGTGAGACAGACAGACACACTGATATATATATATATATACAGTATGCACACTGTGTTTGTGTTTCAAGTGAATGTAACAAGGCACCATGGACAATACATTCTGTACACCCTTACAAGAAAGGGTTACAAAAGGGTTCTGCGGCTGTCCCCATAGGAGAACCCTTTTTGGTTCCAGGTAGAACTCTCTGTGTAAAGGGTTCTACATGGAACCCAAAAGGGTTCTACCTTCAAAGTTCTTCCTATGAAGACAGCCGAAGAACCCTTTTTGGTTCTAAATAGCATCTTTTTTTCGAAGAGTGTAGTAGACAAGACAGATGTGGAAGACATTTGCAGTGTATTATTGCTGCAGCTGGTAGTCTACAATCAGTAATCCCTTCTATACATCCAATATAATCTCTTTGAATGTTATGTAGAAACCCTGTCTCACACACTCATTGAAGCAGACCATTAGACTCATTCATGGGAGTGAAAAGCTGAAGTCATGCATTCATATGAGCTGTGGGGAAGTCATGCATTCATATGAGCTGTGGGGAAGTCATGCATCTGGGAGCAGGGAAGTATAAGAATAACTTGTGGTTAAAAGCAGAACTGTACTTAAAACTCTGTAATGAGGGAGTGTAAAAGGGCAGCTGTGCATGGTGATATGGTAAAACAACTTTCCACTACATATGAGAGTGAGAGGGGGAGGTAGGAAGAGAGGGGGGAAGTAGCAAGAGATGGTGGGAGGGAGGTAGGAAGAAAGAGAGAGATAGCGGGGGAGTGAGGTAGCAAGAGATGGGGAGAGAGAGAGAGAGAGAGATGGGGGAGGAAGGAAGAGAGAGAGAATGGGGGTGTGAGAGAGAAAGGGAGATTGTAGAATCCCAAACAGATGCTGTGTGTGTGTGTGTGACTAATTTGGCAGCACTGAGACTTCTATCAGACCACAACCAATTTGTGCGGCTCAAGGTGACCCTTGGGATCTCAGACCTGTGTGTGTGCGTGTGTGTGTGTGTGTGTGTGTGTGTGTGTGTGTGTGTGTGTGTGTGTGTGTGTGTGTGTGTGTGTGTGTGTGTGTGTGTGTGTGTGTGTGTGTGTGTGTGTGTGTGTGTGTGTGTGTGTGTGTGTGTGTGTGTGTGTGTGTGTGTGTGTGTGTGTGTTCGTAAGTGTATTTATGTAAGTCTCAAATCTCAGTTGCCGATATACCCAGAAGCCTGTGGGATGTATTTAACTGGGTATCTTTCTGCTTGGTTAAACCGATATGGAAGATGCCTATAGGGAATTTGTTTTCATCACATTTCACATCAGTTAATTTGGAGGAGAGGATACTACTTTATTGAGATGCAGCCAAGGAAAATGCCTCTATCATACACACACACACACACACACACACACACACACACACACACACACACACACACACACACACACACACACACACACACACACACACACACACACACACACACACACACACACACACACACACACACACATTATAATCCCAGTGGTGATTAATGGCGTTCTCTAGTGCTCCCCCAATACAGAGAGGTTGCACTCTGATCAATGACAAACAACTAGCTGACACAGATATCACACTGGTGCTTCTCATATGGTGGGTACGCTACTTCACGTGTAGTGCACTACTTTTGAATAGAGCCAGATCCAGGGCTTGCAATGATAACTCATCAGACTCGAGGCCAGGGCAGGTTCTTACTAAGTAGAAGCTAACTTTGCTAATAAAGTGAAACCTCTGCAGAATGAAGGGCATGCAGGACTTTAATATGCTCTGTTACTCTTTTTGTCAGGCTCCAGTAGAATCTCTAATAACCTCTAACATCTTTAATATGTCTCTTCTTTCTGCTGAGGGACCTTGTACTCACCAAGTCTCCAGTCTTGCCTTAACCTTAACCTTAAGCCTAACCCTAACCCCTAAGCTTAAAATAGTCTTTTTACATGTAAGGACCAGCAAAATGTCCTCGCATCTCTTGAAGTTTTGTTAGTTTACTATTCTTGTGAGGACTTTTGGTAATCAAGAATATTGTAAAACAGGTACACACACACACACTCTCTGCAGCAGGGTGAATCACCACCTCACCCTCCTTGGGGTCTCCTCAGGGATGAGTCATCCTCTTCAAACGGCAACACTCGAGGAACCAGCCCCAGACACTTCAAACACACAACCTCGTTCCTGCACGCACGCACGCACGCACGCACGCTCGCTCGCTCGCTCACTCACTCACTCACTCACTCACTCACTCACTCACTCACTCACTCACTCACTCACTCACTCACTCACTCACTCACTCACTCACTCACTCACTCACTCACTCACTCACACACTCACACACACACACACACACACACACACACACACACACACACACACACACACACACACACACACACACACACACACACACACACACACACACACAGTGTGTAATGAGGCTCCCCTATTCTGTATGCTCGTCAGACACCGCTTGGTTCTCGATGTCCAATGCACCTATGGTGGGAGAAGCCCACTGCCGTGGGTGTGTGTGTATGTGCATGCGTGCGTGTGTGTATGTTTGTGTGTGTGTGCGCGTGTGTGAATGGAATAGACATGTGATGGGGTAGGATGACTCATAGCCAGCCCGGTCTGTCAGGGAGTGACTTTAAATATTATTATTAGGGCATCACAGATCCAGCCAGTATGGGGACTTCCAGGCAAGAGATGTACTGACACATCTGTAATAATAAGAGTCTGTTGCAGGTGTATTGGAAAACGACTACAAATGCAAATGAGTTCAGAAAACAGGTTTCAGTCTGCTGACCTTCATCAGAGAAGCAGTTTAGAGGAATCCTTTCTGCAGTAGCCTGCTTTCAGTCACCTTTCTACCGTGTTAACTAATATGTCTGGTGTTCACTGTGGTGTAAAATGGCTGCCATTCATCATCCAGACTTCTCCTGTCATGGGAGGTGTGGACGACGTCTAATCAGATATTTGACCAGCCTCTTTCACACATCACTGACTTATTTCATCACGGATTCATTCAGCAGGATGGGGAGACTAGCCTTATGATGCCTTATGATACCTTATGATGCCTTATGATTACAGATGAAGGAAATAATTAATAAAATATCTGGTTCAATAATCAGAAAATATGAATGTGTGTGTGTGTGTGTGTGTGTGTGTGTGTGTGTGTGTGTGTGTGTGTGTGTGTGTGTGTGTGTGTGTGTGTGTGTGTGTGTGTGTGTGTGTGTGTGTGTGCGTGCGTGCGTGCGTGCGTGCGTGCGTGCGTGCGTGCGTGCGTGCGTGCGTGCGTGCGTGCGTGCGTGCGTGCGTGCGTGCGTGTGTGTGTGTGTGTGTGTGTGTGTGTGTGACCTGCATGACTTGACTCCTGGGATGAGTCTGTGTGTATGAGTGTTTGAAGCCCAGAAGGGAGACTGGAGAAGGAGAGTGCTGGCTGGATGATTGTGGGCCAAACTGCAGGGGGTCTGCCCCTCAGAGTCCTATGAAAGCCTGGAGATCATCAAGATTATTAAAGGGATAGGGCAATATTTTTTTCCACTTATCCAGAGTCAGATTAACTCATGGATACCATTTTTATATCTCTGCGTCCAGTATGAAGGAGGTAGTTTTGCTAACCAATGCTAACTAGTTAGTGTAATGAATGAAAGTATACCGGAACAGCTAGCATGCCAACGTTAGTTAGCAATGGCTCAAGAAACAACCTCTAACTTCTTTCGTACTGGACGCAGAGATACAAATGGCATCAACGAGTTCATCTGACTGGGTGAGTAGAAAAAGGGCAACATCTTGCACTGTCTCTTTAGAGCCCTCTGAGACGCTCTCATATTAAGATGATAGACATCTTCTATTCAGAACAATCCACTCGGCCTTGAATCACTGCATGTCATTCTTGTCTAGAATGTAAACCCAGGTGCCCACTGCACTGCACCACAACAAGACAGAACATGGTGCACCTCAGGATTGCTCAACCTTTTCTCAACCTCAAGGATCCTTTCTGATTGGACACGGTAAGGCAGGAATGCTGCTGAATACCGTTCTTTGTTTGGTCCAGTCATTCTCTGGTCTCTGTGAGGTTTCTTACCTCCTTGGTCTGACCTTGTCTGACCTTGTGACCTGGTTACCAATGTGTTTGTGTTTCTGTTTGCAACCATAGCAACATCATTTTAAATCAGAAGTTGTTGTTAATTGACGTTCCCGGTTAGATATTGTAAATAGGTTGAAACAAGCACAGTTTGACATTGTCACGCCATAGCAGACACAGATGTGGACCAGTGGATGTTTTTTTACCCATCTGCCTCCATAACGCTACACGTGCACGCACGCACACACAGAGGGCTGGCCATCTGGTGTGTGTGACAAGCAGGAAACAGTAGTAAAGGGTCAGAGATCTACATGAGAAGAAGAGTGACCTCTGATGACAGGGAACTACAGACACTATAGGTCTATCTAAAGATGAAGCTCCCTTCAGGTACAGTACATTCAAATAAAACACAATCTATTTCCATGCTGCTGGTTACTATAGCAGCAAAGATATTCAACAGATTAGGAGTGGGCAGATGGCATCAAACACATCAAAGACAATATTATAAAGGTGCGAGGCATCAGTCATTCCTCCCATATACCGTAGATGTGGTTTGCAGTGACAGACAACAGTTCTGTTTCTCTCTGTGACTCTTTCCTGGGCTGTGTTTAAGAAATAAGAGGTATCTTAGCTGAATGGCAGAAGTGTGTGTCGTAGTGTGTGTGTAACGTTCGTCGTCGGAATGAGAAGGATCGGACCAAAGCGCAGCGTGGTAAGTGTTCATGATTATTTATTTAAACTGAACACTGAGACAAAATAACAAAATGGAACAACACGAAACAGTTCTGTCTGGTGCAGACACAAAACAGAAAACAACTACCCACAAAACACAGGTGGGAAAAAGCTGCCTAAGTATGATTCTCAATCAGAGACAATGATAGACAGCTGCCTCTGATTGAGAACCACACCCGGCCAAACACAAAGAAATACAAAACATAGAAAATGAACATAGAATGCCCACCCAAATCAAACCAAAATAGAGACATAAAAAGCTCTCTACGGTCAGGGCGTGACAGTGTGTGTGTGTGTGTGTGGTGCCATTATAAAAAGGTGTGTGTCTTAGAGCTGCAGGGAAGTGTGTGTGTGTCATCCCTGCGCAGCATCACAATGACCTGAGTCTTTGTGCTGAAGGGAGACAGACAAACACATAAACACACACACACACACACCCACGCACAGGGAATCCCACTGAAAACAACTGTGACAATATAGAAGTGTCACCATGGCAACTCGGCTCTGGCTGGAACCATAGGGAACATAGGGCTTTTCATTTATGAGGGAAAACAGGTTAGTTTCACCTCCGTCTCTAACAGGCCACACACACACACACACGCACGTACGCACGTACACGCACACACACACACACACACACACACACACACACACACACACACACACACACACACACACACACACACACACACACACACACACACACACACACACACACACACACACACACACACACACACACACACACACACACACACACACACACACACACACACACACACAGCTCAATAGTCACAACAGTACACTCTGTCCAATTCCAAAAGTCTGCACAGGGATCCAGTACTCCTGAAGCTAACATCATGCACAGTATGATGACAATAACATCTTTATCTGCACATCTCACCCCACCATATTCCCTCTCGCCATTAAACACACAGTTGCAACATATTATATCAGTATTATCTTACATTTTATAGCTAAAGGCTGTCTCACTATTCACAAGTAGAGGGATGGAATGGAGGAGTTACTTAGTTGGTCTATGTGTCTATATATCAATATGTGGATATGTGTAATAACAAGGTAATGTGCCGGTTTGACATCTCTGTGATCGTGATTCTTAGCGGGCTCCAATGGGATTTGCAGCACAGCATACCTGCCAGCTTTAAAGAGGTGATTCGATATGGGGCTCAGCAAGCTAATCTGGAAAAGATTTTCCATCTAATGCTACCGATGCCACATTCTCAGGTTGACCCTTCCTAATAGGACATGTGTTACTGCCATTCACACACACACACACACATGCACGCACGCACACACAAACACACACACACACACACACACACACACACATTGTAGCTCTATACTGAATGTGGATTGTGTTTGCAGGTCAAGTTCACCATAATCTTCCAACCCAAACCCACATGAGTGATCCACCTACTGAATAGCAAAATAATTGGACAGATCATTTCTCATACCAGATTAAAATGTCAGGTTGTAGATTAATGAGACTACTGCCTCTGTGTTCTGATGGTAATGTCTGTCTGTGTGGATTTAATCAAGTATAAATGTGGTTTGATATGTCTTAGTCATGGTGGTGGGATCCTATTTGATGCATGTGTTCCTGTGTGTCTCCTCTGTGGATCAAATGGAACTGTCACGCTCTGACCTTAGAGAGCCTTTTTATTCTCTATTTTGGTTAGGTCAGGGTGTGACTAGGGTGGGTCCTCTAGTTTGTGTATTTCTATGTTGGCCTGGTATGGTTCCCAATCAGAGGCAGCTGTCTATCGTTGTCTCTGATTGGGGATCATATTTAGGCAGCCTTTTCCACCTGTTGTGTGTGGGATCTTGTTTTTGGATTGTAGCCTTTTTTGCACTACAAAGCGGCACGTTCGTTTTGTTACTCTTTCTTGTTTTGTGCCGGTTATCATAAATAAAAAATGATTAACCTACCCCACGCTGTATCTTGGTCCGACCATCCTTCCAACTACGAGCATTACAGGTCCTCTTTACTGATTGTCCAATAGTCTACCTACTAGTGTGTATGTTTTAGCAGACATCCAGTAGATACACATTCTCTTTCTCTTTCTCTCTCTTTCTCCCTCTCTCTCTCTCTTTCGGTCTCTCTTTTTCTCTTTCTGTCGCTCTCTCGCTTTTTATCTCTTTCTTTCTCTTTCTCTCCATCTCCATATTTGGTCTATTCAAGGGATAACAAGTTTAATCGAACAGCTAATCCAAGATGGCACCTGGGAAAACAGAGAAGGACTTAGCTGTGTTCAGCAGAGTAGAGAGGAATGTTCTGTAGGTCAGCACGCTGTCCTTTAGCTGCTTCAGTGTTAAAGAACTAGCAACCGTAAATACAGGAACCTGTTAACACATATGGAGATACTTGCTTCGGCTGGGTTTCATTTCAAAACATTGTCCCCTTCTCTATGGCCTCATTCACTCCCCTATTCAGTCAGCAAAATTCAGACAAAGGGACCCTTGGGCAATGAATCCAATAAAATTAACTTTACACAGGTTGTTTGTATTTCATTGCAAAAAAGTTCTCTGGTGCTCTGGATAGGTGGAAGAAATATGGCAGAATGAAATGGTTTGAACAGTTGCGTATTTGAAAACCACTCCATCTGAGCTGTTGCAACAAGCAGAGTGTAGCGGTACCGTCGTGTGTTGCCGAAATAAAATTTGGGATTTATTTTTCTCGGGACGAGTCTTTTCTTTTTTGTCAATAAAACAGTGAGCGGATGAAGGGATGACCAGATAACCGCTGTTAATTCACCAAGCTGGTTATACAAGAGTTGAACTGCTGCCACGTTATGCAGCTCTAGGATGGGTGAACGAAGGGTTAACCAGGGCCTGCAACACCCCTCTGTGTGAAGCTGCCGCACAGGAGTTATGAGTTTATGTGTGTGTGTGTGTGTGTGTGTGTGTGTGTGTGTGTGTGTGTGTGTGTGTGTGTGTGTGTGTGTGTGTGTGTGTGTGTGTGTGTGTGTGTGTGTGTGTGTGTGTGTGTGTGTGTGTGTGTGTGTGTGTGTGTGTGTGTGTGTGTGTGTGTGTGTGTGTGTGTGTGTGTGTGTGTGTGTGTGTGTGTGTGTGTGTGTGTTCTATGTGAAGGCGTATCCGGAGGGATCAAACCTAAACCACAGGATATTTCTGACTTTGGGGGCAGGGAAGGAGAGAGGGAAGAGGGAGGAAAAGAATGAGAGAAAAAGAGGGTTAGTCTGGCTGCTGTGAAAAGGGAGGGAGAGAGCTAGTAAGGGAAGAAGCAAAAGAGAGCTGAACTAGAGGCAAAGAGAGAGAAAGAGACAGAAAGGGAGAGGAAGGCGGGAGAGGGAAGAGAGGAAAGGGAGAAATGGAGATGAAGAGGGTAAGTATGGGGTTGATGTGGAGGATTGAGAGATAGAGAGGTAAAGAAAGGGTGAGTCTAGAAGGAAGGAGAGAGATGTAGAGAGATAGAGGGAGGAGGTTGAGTTGAGAGAGAGAGAGAGATGTAGAGAGATATAGGGAGGAGGTTTAGTTGAGAGAAAGAGAGAGTCTATGTAGAGCAGCTGGCCAGCCTCCAGAACTCTGGTCTCTAACCAACCATGAAATTCCTGCTGCCGCCAATGAAACCAACGGCAGGAGGAAGCCTCACGCCCCGCAATGGGGGAGGGTGTGTGTGTTTGACCATAGAGGCCCAAGCGGAGGAGGCCGGGAGACAGATGAATGATGCAATCTATGGAAGAGAGGGAGAAGACGCGAGGGAGGAAGGAAGGGGGAGGAACGGATGGATGTAGATATACGAATGGAGAGGTAGTTGTGAAGTTTCGACTTTCTGGGAATGTGTTCAGATAGTAGAACTGCATGCTGGGAAAGAGTGAGAAGGTGACACCACCTGCTGCTGTGTTTATACTAAACCAGGAAACACTTGCTATCTGTCAACAACTGCGAGAGGACTTCATGAGAAAAAGGAACATGATGGACCCAAGTGCAAATGTTTTATTGTATCCCTGTCCCCAACATCTAGGCACTTGGATAGAACTTAAATGATTGGATAGTCCTTCAATCATTTTGACATTTCATTGGCAGTTACCTTAAAAATATATATAGAGAGGAGTTGACATAATCCACCTACACATATCATCGATTACAATGTCCATGTATTTCGGTCACAACATAATGTCATAACCACACAAAAGTCTCCTCTAACCTCCCACACATTCTCAATGGTTAAGGTGGTTGGTATTTCATGCACTGACAAAGGTGCTATTTCTGAGAAGCACATACACTTGGTGTCTATCTCTCCTGAGGTGCTAAGAGCTGTATACAGTTACACTATAGAGCCACACAAAGACAGCTCAAGGAGAGACCGAGGGAGGAGAGCACTGTTGAACAGAGCCATTCTGAATGTAAATTCACCATTGAATGCCATTCTATCTTTTCATCAATGAAAGGAAAGTTATTTCCGACTCAGTCGAGAAAAACATCGCTTTTCCGAAGGCTATAGAACTATTTATAGAGGGATGGATAGATATTGTGCTCCTAGCTTTATCAGTGTGTTCTTTATCCGTGTGCGGTTGTCTGTCACAAAGCACTCAGGGGAATGAAGGGCCAGATCTGGAATGACTCTGACTGTTTGTCTATTCATATTTATTAATGTCCCCACCCTCCTACATGTCACTCTCCAAACCAACTTTATCTGCACTCATAGCTTGAACTAAATAGAAGTTGCAATATATTGCAAAATCTCATTGAATGCCCCCGACTGCTTTGTGTTTCTTGCAAAAAACAAAAAGAGAAGAAGAAAAATAGAAGAAACATTGTCCTACTGTCCAACATCTGAATCATTGGGTTTATACATACTGATTGCAGGTCTACTTAATGAGTTGCAGCTATATTCTGGACAGCAGAGGAGGCTGGAGGGAGGAGCTATAGGAGGACGGAATTAATGGAGCGGAGATATGTTTGATACCGTTCCATTGATTCCATGCCAGCCATTACAATAAGCTCATCCTCCTATAGCTCCTCCCATCAGCCTCCACTGCTGGACAGCCTGTCTGTGGTTTGGAACCCAGCCACTAAAGAAAGAAGGAAAAAAGGGAAGGTGTGAGAGTTAAACGGTGAGAGAAGCTACTAGTGACAGGTCAGAACGGCATGTGTGTGTGTGTGTGTGTGTGTCTGTGTGTGTGTGTGTGTGTGTGTGTGTGTGTGTGTGTGTGTGTGTGTGTGTGTGTGTGTGTGTGTGTGTGTGTGTGTGTGTGTGTGTGTGTGTGTGTGTGTGTGTGTGTGTGTGTGTGTGTGTGTGTGTGTGTGTGTCTGTACGTGCGTACATGTGTCCGTGCATGTGCGTGTATATGTGTGTGACAGATCTGGAATGGCCTGTGTGTATCCTGGCAGTTATAAGGCGTATCAGGGAGTCAGGGCCTTAGCCTTGACAGAGCCACAGAAACACTGTGCATTTTCAGTGACCTATCTGGCTCCAGTTCCATGGCTTACATACTGTAATTATGGGTAAAGATTAATTCACAAAAACAACTATAAGCCTCCCCCACATCTCCACAAGCTAAACAAAGACGGAATATAGAATTTTTAAGTCCACTATGTTCCGTATTTAAAGTGTTACTATTTGAACAGAATTACTGCAGGCTATTCAAGAGCCTTCATTAATAAGTTATTTCATAAAACAGAGTACACTTCTCAATGAGACAGAAGTGAGAGTCAACACAGAATGAATGCTGAGTTGGACAGAGTCGGGTCGGTCTGGCATTAGCCCCAGGGTGTGTGTGTGTGAGAGAGAGAGAGAGAGAGAGAGAGGGAGAGAGAGAGAGGCCAGTAGCCACAGCTCCATGTAAGTTCTGGTCTTCACCGACAGCCTTTTAGTTCATCATCTGCTTGGATTATGACTCAACGTAGGCTACCAGGCAATTATGGAGAGGTCTTACGAGGACACAGTCTAACCTGCTCCAAATCAAAGTGTTTGCATGACCTCAGCTGACAAACCCTGCCTGAATTCCCTTTAGCCACTGAGTGTTTATGAGAATGTCCTCTAAAACCCCCAACAGAAAATGTATTTTCAGGGTTTGTTTTCTCCTCTCACACAGTGGATGTTTTGTCCCGTTGTTTGTGTACCACTCGACGTCAGCGGTGATATTTTGGTTGCATGGAGTAGTATCGCCCTGTGGCAGAGAAAACATGGCCGAATGCGGGGGGGGGGGGGGGGGGGGGCTCTGGTCAGAAGTAGTGCACTACATGGGGAATAGGGAATACTTTGAGATGAAACCGGTAAGTGTGTGCATACTTGCTTGCGTGCGTCTGAGTGTGTGTGTGTGTGTGTGTGTGTGTGTGTGTGTGTGTGTGTGTGTGTGTGTGTGTGTGTGTGTGTGTGTGTGTGTGTGTGTGTGTGTGTGTGTGTGTGTCCGCACAGCAGACAGGCAGAGGTGGTGGCTAGCCTCCAGGCCAGAGCTGAAAACCACAGCATCCTGCCCTTAGTAGCGCACTAGCAGGATGACTCACCACCACCGGAAGAGGACGAATGCTTGCAGAAGTCATTATGGGAAATGTAAGGTATATGGATTTCCTCTGTCAATAAAAAACCACTGGCAGCTTCACAGGCCCCCAGTGATTCCTCCTAAAGTAGCTTAGCATACAACCTTGGAATGACAGACTACATTTTGGTAAACATGGGGCTGATTTGTGAGGTGGATGGGGTTCAAGTGGAATCAACTATCAAGGCTTCTGTTTTATTGCTCCTCAGGCAAAATGTCCAACTTTTACAATAAATTAATAAATGAGAATACCAGGGATCTCCAACTTCAAGTCCTGGGTGTGCAGGCTTTTGTTCCAGCCCAGCACTAACACCCAGAATTTAAAAAATCAAGGCCCAGACTGAAGAAGACTATAACTACAGTGTTTGCACTTATCCAAGAGCTGCCTTACAGGCCTATAGTCTCTGCAGAGGCAAGGCTAGGCCTTCAGGCCTGATGGCACAACATTGAAATACAATTAAATGGCACCACCATGTGGATACTGATTTTAAAAAAGGAATGTAATTCTCTAATCTCTGAATTCAAGGCTGGCCATTCAAAAGACATGTTTCTCAAAATGTTTTGTTTTTCTTCTGCATAATGACGAATGAAATGTCTTCAATTTGAAAATATATTGAGACACCCTGATCTGTATTATAGTCTAATAATGATTTATGTCATGTTGATGTCTGTCAATTTATATATATTTTGCCATTATCCTAAGAACTGATGCAGGGTCGTTTTGCTCAATGGGAGGGGGGGGGGGGGATGTTATACAGGTATTAAGAACTGATCCCACATCAGCTGAAGTGGACCGAATCTATCCAATATGGCCGTGGTTAAAACGCATCTCTCGATATCGGGTGCAGATTTGACAGAAAATACTTTCGTTATGATGGATTTGTGAAGGGCTGTCATTTTACCAAGTTTACGGTAAGAGAGCTGGTTGAGATGCGTACACGTTCATTGCACATAGTTCACTGTTGCTTGCTGACCATAACATTGAAACACTGCAAGATAAAGTGTTTTATTGAAAAACAACCATCAATCGTTTTTCTGTCTTTGACTAGTTAGATTGTTGGCGTGGCTTTTTTCTAGCTAGCTAGTTTAGCTTGCTGCTAACTCACTTGTTTGCTATTAAATGAACTAGCTAGCTAACGTTACAAGTATATGACATTTCCCCGCGTACAATGTTTCGACGGCTAGCCAGTGAAAACAATAAGCAGCTGATTGTCAAACTCGTTTCTGATCTTACCTAACGTAGCTTTTTCCAACCGTCTAGCTAGCTAGCTAACCAGCCACCTAACTATATGGTTATCTAACTAGATAACCCCAAGCATAGGCCTAAACCACTATAGCTTGCTAGCTAGCTAACTAGCTATGTGAATATCTAGATATAATTCATATGGTCACACTAATTGAGAAGTTACATGGTGGTCACTATTTTTTTTAAATAGTTCACTTCAGCCAGAAATTGATTGCTATTACGTTGCATGATTATTGATATGTTCTTGTAACATTTGTTTAACAACAGTATGCAGTGGTGTAAAGTACTTTTAAGTAAAAATACTTTAAAGTACTATTTAAGTCTTTTTTGGGGGGGGGGGTCTTAACCTTACTTTACTATTTACATTTTTGACAACTTTTACTTCACTACATTCCTAAAGACAATAATGAACTTTTTACTCCAATATTTTTCACTGACACCAAAAAGTACCAGTTATATTTTGAATGCTTAGCAGGACTGGAAAACGGTTCAGAGAAAATCCCTGGTCATCCCTACTGCTTCTAATCTGGAGGACTCAATAAACACACATGCTTCTTTTTAAATTATGTCTGAGTTGGAGTGTGCCCCTGGCTATCTGTAAATTAAAAAAACATGAACATTTGAGCAATTTAAAATGATTTATACTTTTACTTTTGATACTTAAGTATATTTTTACAATTGCATTTACTTTTGATAGTAAAGTATATTAGTGTCTGAATCCTGGTTTAGGAAGACCACCAAAAATTCTGACATTTTCATCCCTAACTACAAGATTTTCAGACAAGATAGAACGGCCAAAGGGGGCGGTGTTGCAATCTACTGCAAAGATTGCCTGCAGAGTTCTGTTTTACTATCCAGGTCTGTTCCCAAACAATTTGAACTTCTACTTTTAAAAATCCACCTCTCTAAAAACAAGTCTCTCACCATTGCCGCCTGCTATAGACCACCCTCTGCCCCCAGCTGTGCTCTGGACACCATATGTGAACTGATTGCCCCCCATCTATCTTCAGAGCTCGTGCTGCTAGGCGACCTAAATTGGAACATGCTTAACACCCCAGCCATCCTACAATCTAAGCTTGATGCCCTCAATTTCACACAAATTACACAATCTCACACAAATTATCAGGTACCACCACCAGGTACCACCCCAATTCCGTAAACACGGGTACCCTCATAGATATCATCCTAACCAACTTGCCCTCCAAATACACCTCTGCTGTTTTCAACCAAGATCTCAGCGATCACTGCCTCATTGCCTGCATCCGTAATGGGTCAGCGGTCAAACGACCTCCACTTATCACTGTCAAACGCTCCCTGAAACACTTCAGCGAGCAGGCCTTTCTAATCGACCTGGCCGAGGTATCCTGGAAGGATATTGATCTCATCCCGTCAGTAGAGGATGCCTGGATATTATTTTAAAATGCCTTCCTCACCATCTTGAATAAGCATGCCCCATTCAAGAAATTTAGAACCAGGAACAGATATAGCCCTTGGTTCTCTCCTGACCTGACTGCCCTTAACCAACAGAAAAACATCCTATGGCGTTCTGCATTAGCATCGAACAGCCCCCGTGATATGCAACTTTTCAGGGAAGCTAGAAACCAATATACACAGGCAGTTAGAAAAGCCAAAGCTAGCTTTTTCAAGCAGAAATTTGCTTCCTGCAACACAAATTCAAAAAAGTTCTGGGACACTGTAAAGTCCATGGAGAATAAGAACACCTCCTCCCAGCTTCCAACTGCACTGAAGATAGGAAACACTGTCACCACCGACAAATCCACTATAATTGAGAATTTCAATAAGCATTTTTCTACGGCTGGCCATGCTTTCCACCTGGCTACCCCTACCCCGGTCAACAGCACTGCCCTCCCCTGTGCTACTCGCCCAAGCCTTCCCCATTTCTCTTTCTCCCAAATACAGTCAGCTGATGTTCTGAAAGAGCTGCAAAATCTGGACCCTTACAAATCAGCCGGGCTAGATAATCTGGACCCTTTCTTTCTAAAACTATCTGCTGAAATTGTTGCCACCCCTATTACTAGCCTTTTCAACCTCTCTTTCGTGTCGTCTGAGATTCCCAAAGATTGGAAAGCAGCTGCGGTTATCCCCCTCTTCAAAGGGGGGGGACACTCTTGACCCAAACAGCTACAGACCTATATCTATCCTACCCTGTCTTTCTAAGGTCTTCGAAAGCCAAGTCAATAAACAGATTACCGACCATTTCGAATCCCACCATACCTTCTCCGCTATGCAATCTGGTTTCAGAGCTGGTCATGGGTGCACCTCAGCCACGCTCAAGGTCATAAACAATATCTTAACCGCCATCGATAGGAAACAATACTGTGCAGCCGTATTCATTGACCTGGCCAAGGCTTTTGACTCTGTCAATCACCACATCCTCATCGGCAGACTCGACAGCCTTGGTTTCTCTAATGATTGCCTCGCCTGGTTCACCAACTACTTCTCTGATCGAGTTCAGTGTGTCAAATCGGAGGGTCTGTTGTCCGGGCCTCTGGCAGTCTCTATGGGGGTGCCACAGGGTTAAATTCTTGGACCGACTCTCTTCTCTGTATACATCAATGATGTCGCTCTTGCTGCTGGTGATTCTCTGATCCACCTCTACGCAGACGACACTATTCTGTATACTTCTGGCCCTTCTTTTGACACTGTGCTAACAACCCTCCAGGCGAGCTTCAATGCCATACAACTCTCCTTCCGTGGCCTCCAATTGCTCTTAAATACAAGTAAAACTAAATGCATGCTCTTCAACCGATCGCTGCCTGCACCTGCCCGCCTGTCCAACATCACTACTCTGGACGGCTCTGACTTAGAATATGTGGACAACTACAAATACCTAGGTGTCTGGTTAGACTGTAAACTCTCCTTCCAGACTCACATCAAACATCTCCAATCCAAAGTTAAATCTAGAATTGGCTTCCTATTCCGCAACAAAGCATCCTTCACTCATGCTGCCAAACATACCCTTGTAAAACTGACCATCCTACCAATCCTCGACTTCGGTGATGTCATTTACAAAATAGCCTCCAAAACCCTACTCAATAAATTGGATGCAGTCTATCACAGTGCCATCCGTTTTGTCACCAAAGCCCCATACACTACCCACCACTGCGACCTGTACGCTCTCGTTGGCTGGCCCTCGCTTCATACTCGTCGCCAAACCCACTGGCTCCAGGTCATCTACAAGACCCTGCTAGGTAAAGTCCCCCCTTATCTCAGCTCGCTGGTCACCATAGCAGCACCTACCTGTAGCACGCGCTCCAGCAGGTATATCTCTCTGGTCACCCCCAAAACCAATTCTTCCTTTGGCCGCCTCTCCTTCGAGTTCTCTGCTGCCAATGACTGGAACGAACTACAAAAATCTCTGAAACTGGAAACACTTATCTCCCTCACTAGCTTTAAGCACCAGCTGTCAGAGCAGCTCATAGATTACTGCACCTGTACATAGCCCATCTATAATTTAGCCCAAACAACTACCTCTTTACCTACTGTATTCATTTATTTATTTTGCTCCTTTGCACCCCATTATTTCTATCTCTACTTTGCACTTTCTTCCACTGCAAACCAACCATTCCAGTGTTTAGTTTTTTTTAACTTGCTATATTGTATTTACTTCGCCACCATGGCCTTTTTATATTTTTATTTATTTATATATATATTTTGTTTGCCTTTCACCTCCCTTACCTCACTTGCTCACATTGTATATAGACTTATTTTTCACTGTATTATTGACTGTATGTTTGTTTTACTCCATGTGTAACCATGTGTTGTTGTATGTGTCGAACTGCTTTGCTTTATCTTGGCCAGGTCGCAATTGTAAATGAGAACGTGTTCTCAATTTGCCTACCTGGTTAAATAAAGATGAAATAAAATAAAAATATAAAAAAACATATTTAAAACCAAACACTTTTAGAGTTTTACTTTTAGTATTTTACAGTGTAACTTTCACTTTGTTTGAGTCATTTCTACTTGGGTATCTTTACTTTTACTCAAGTATGAAAATTGGGTACTTTTTCCACTACTGACAGTATGAAACATGAGTGACCAAGTGGTCCAGCTCTCCTCAGCCTCCCACCATGAGGACATGCTTCAGTCAATTCACCAGCTGAGACTGCACAGCCACCTGTGTGATGTCACAGTCCAGGTGGCCTTCCATGGTGAGCTGGAGGAGTTTGAGGCTCATCAGGTGGTACTAGCTGCCTCCAGCGGCTACTTCAAGAACATCCTACTGGCCCCGGACCCACCTAAGAAACTATTCCTGGGGAACGTCCGAAACACTGATTTCACCAGGTTCTTGGAATATATATACACTGGCAAACTGGAGGTGGATGAAAAGTTTGCTGAAGACAACATTGGCGTGATCTGTGAAGTGGCGACACTGTTTGAGTGTAAAAGCCTTATGGAGGCTTGCAGCTCGGTTCTCGATGAAGGCAGCTCGAGTCTGCACGGGGCTAAATCATCCATGTCACAAGACATGGAGGCTGATTTGGATGATGTAGAGGAGGGGGTGCTGGGGGGCGGAGTAAACAAAACAGCCGGTCAAGAGGAGAACACTGAGAATACACAGGTAGTTGCTATGGTGACATGCTTTGAGGTGTGTGAAGCATTTTGAAAAAGTGCTGTATAAATCCAATTGATTGTGATGTTTATTGTTATTACACAAAAGGAGGCAGGAGAGGCCTTTCCAGAGCTGCTGCCTGAAAAAGAGGGGGTGGGGCTGAGGTCAACAGACGTCGATGATATGGAAGGAGATAAACCATAGGATTGTCCTGATGACTCACTTTTCTTCTCCAGGAAGGAAGCGATGGGTGAGGAAGGTGCCCTCAACAGATCATCCAGACATGCTGACACCCAAAACAAGTGTGGCAAGTGTCAACAGACCTTCCACGATGATAAGAGCTACCTGAAGCACTTTAAGGAGGTGGAGTTGGACATTACACATTAGTTACACGTTTGTTGGATGGATTGTTGGGTTTGCAAATGAGGGGAGCCCAATGTACCTTAAAATGTAAAGTGCTTTGAGCACTTTTAAAAGGGATAGAAAACCTAAAATCTCAACTATTTTCATTGTTGTTCTGATCACATCTCTAATAACTACACTCCTCCATTGTTACCATGACCACCAGGACGAGCCACGGTGTGCAGGGGGAGGTGACATACCATTGTGACACCTGCCAGCAGACTTTTGCCAACTGTTGAAACCTGAGGATCCATCAGAGACACTTCCACAGTGACGAGAGACTGTACCCCTGCGAGGTCTGCACCAAGACGTTCAAATGCAAGAAGGACGTGACGCGCCTCCGACGAAAGGTTAGGACCGGTCTCAGTCGGGGGATTTGGGATTGCTTTTGTAGCACTTTTATGTAGAATTCTCTGGATTGACGTCCTGTTCCCCTAGTGCATTACTTTTAACTAGAGCTGTAAATGGCTACACCAAATGCACTACAATATATGAACATGGTATTTCCTCTTCAGTTTCTATTTGCTGCAAGTCTAATCATTTGTTGAGACAATAAATATCTACTCTTCTCTACGTCTAGGTGCATGAGGGAGGCGGTGTGCGGCACACCTGTTTGTGTGTAACAAGTCGCTGAGCTCTAAGACAGCGTTGACGCTACACGAGAGAACACACACAGGAGACAAGCCCTACTCCTGCACTGACTGTGAAGCCAAGTTTTCCCAGAGCTCAGCTCTCAAGATACACCACAGGACTCACACAGGAGAGAAGCCTTTCGCCTGTGACCAGTGTGATGCAAGGTTCAGCCAGAACCACATGTTGTGTTATCACAAGAGGGTCCACACAGGTAAGACGTTCATCTCTTACCCAGAGACACAATACTCTACATGTTAGGTTGGGCTTTTGATACCATTTCTGTGTCCATTTCAGTGTCAGCATCTGTGAACCCTATCTACACAACCTTTACATATTTGTGTTGTTTTGTGTTATAGGAGAGAAGCCTTTTATGTGTGAGAGCTGTGGGAAAAGCTTTGCCTCTAAAGAATACCTGAAACACCACTCCAGAATCCACACGGGCTCCAGGCCTTACAAGTGTGAACTCTGTGGTCGGGCCTTCGCCCAGAGTGCTTCCATTCATAGTAACTTATTACTGCTGACCTTTAACCCCTGTCTGACCTCTGTATGTCTCAGGTGAGCGTCCGTACCACTGTACAGATTGTGATAAGCAGTTCACCCCGCTGAATGCCCTCCAGAGGCACCAGAGGATTCAAACAGGGAAGAAGCCTTACATGTGTCCTTCAGAAGCCTTCACGGACAAGTCCACTGTACGCAGACAGACAATATGTTACTATGCTAGTCCACTGTACACAGACAGACCATATGTTACTACACTAGTCCACTGTACGCAGACAGACCATATGTTACTACACTAGTCCACTGTACGCAGACAGACCATATGTTACTACACTAGTCCACTGTACACAGACAGACCATATGTTACTACACTAGTCCACTGTACACAGACAGACCATATGTTACTACACTAGTCCACTGTACGCAGACAGACCATATGTTACTACACTAGTCCACTGTACGCAGACAGACCATATGTTACTACGCTAGTCCACTGTACGCAGACAGACCATATGTTACTACACTAGTCCACTGTACACAGACAGACCATATGTTACTACACTAGTCCACTGTACACAGACAGACCATATGTTACTACACTAGTCCACTGTACGCAGACAGACCATATGTTACTACACTAGTCCACTGTACACAGACAGACCATATGTTACTACACTAGTCCACTGTACACAGACAGACCATATGTTACTACACTAGTCCACTGTACGCAGACAGACCATATGTTACTACACTAGTCCACTGTACGCAGACAGACCATATGTTACTACACTAGTCCACTGTACGCAGACAGACCATATGTTACTACACTAGTCCACTGTACGCAGACAGACCATATGTTACTACACTAGTCCACTGTACGCAGACAGACCATATGTTACTACACTAGTCCACTGTACGCAGACAGACCATATGTTACTACACTAGTCCACTGTACACAGACAGACCATATGTTACTACACTAGTCCACTGTACGCAGACAGACCATATGTTACTACACTAGTCCACTGTACGCAGACAGACCAAATGTTACTACACTAGTCCACTGTACACAGACAGACCATATGTTACTACACTAGTCCACTGTACGCAGACAGACCATATGTTACTATGCTAGTCCACTGTACGCAGACAGACCATATGTTACTACGCTAGTCCACTGTACACAGACAGACCATATGTTACTACACTAGTCCACTGTACGCAGACAGACCATATGTTACTACACTAGTCCACTGTACACAGACAGACCATATGTTACTACACTAGTCCACTGTACGCAGACAGACCATATGTTACTACGCTAGTCCACTGTACACAGACAGACCATATGTTACTACACTAGTCCACTGTACGCAGACAGACCATATGTTACTACACTAGTCCACTGTACGCAGACAGACCATATGTTACTACGCTAGTCCACTGTACACAGACAGACCATATGTTACTACACTAGTCCACTGTACGCAGACAGACCATATGTTACTATGCTAGTCCACTGTACACAGACAGACCATATGTTACTACACTAGTCCACTGTACGCAGACAGACCATATGTTACTATGCTAGTCCACTGTACGCAGACAGACCATATGTTACTACACTAGTCCACTGTACACAGACAGACCATATGTTACTACACTAGTCCACTGTACACAGACAGACCATATGTTACTACACTAGTCCACTGTACACAGACAGACCATATGTTACTATGCTAGTCCACTGTACACAGACAGACCATATGTTACTACACTAGTCCACTGTACACAGACAGACCATATGTTACTACACTAGTCCACTGTACGCAGACAGCCCATATGTTACTACACTAGTCCACTGTACGCAGACAGACCATATGTTACTACACTAGTCCACTGTACACAGACAGACCATATGTTACTACACTAGTCCACTGTACGCAGACAGCCCATATGTTACTACACTAGTCCACTGTACACAGACAGACCATATGTTACTACGCTAGTCCACTGTACACAGACACCATGGTATGTTACTACACTAGTCCACTGTACACAGACACCATGGTATGTTACTACACCTTCTAGTTTTCATACTAACACAATACCTAGAATTATTATACGTGTAATAAGTTATTTTGGAGACATTAATCTGTGCTGCAAAAGCCTAAAGACGTGCTCTTCAATCAACAGACTCATGAACAAAACACTCTATGGAAGAACTACCTGGTGGTCCTGAAGTACAACATGAGGTAAAGACTAAGAAACCCAGATGCCCTGGTAGGAAGGTAAAGGTTGAAATGTAGTGGTTGGAGAGGTGGAGTTGGAGGTAGACTCCAGGAGGGGGCCATGTTGGTACATGGTGAGCCCTTCACCCTTTCAGCCAACTGGGGCGACTCAGGGACCATCACCCTGGTCAGCCACACCACCCTGGGTGGGTTCACGGTCATCCAGACAGAGATGCCGGCAGGGACCCACCTACCCATTGTCACCACAGACGGGGCCGGTGTCATCTCTCTGGATGGATCCACTGTCTCTGTCCCCTTCTCCGTGTCCTCTATCCCTGTCACTGTGTCTCACTCCATCCCGGTTTCCCCGTCGTCCTCCGGTACCCTCCCTGT
Source organism: Salvelinus alpinus (assembly GCF_045679555.1). NCBI lineage: Eukaryota > Metazoa > Chordata > Actinopteri > Salmoniformes > Salmonidae > Salvelinus > Salvelinus alpinus. Next base: position 21,056,536 of record NC_092093.1, on the reverse strand, counting down.
CCAGACTGTGTCTCTCTCTGTCCCTGTCCCTGTCTCAGGGGCCATGTTTGCCCCAGTTTCTGTTTCAGAGACCTCTACTATTTTGACCCCATCTGTGCTGGAAACTGCAGTGTCACAAACCGTCCTGGCTCCAGGTTCGGAAGCTGGGCCTGGTTCAGAGATAACGGCCATTGCGGATCCTGAGGAGGCAGAGTGTGCCCCTATCTCTGAGCAGGAGTGTGTTACAGTGAAGACGTCAGAACTGAAGACTGAGACACAGACAGTCTCCACTGAGGGACAACACAGTGTAACAGAGGACATTGGTACTGTGGAAGACATGGAGGTGTCCACTGAATATACTGTGGTGTAGGTCGTCATGTGTAATTGAATGTAACTGAGTGTACAAAATATTAAGGACACCTGCTCTTTCCTTGACATAGACTGACCAGATGAAAGCTTTGATCCCTTATTGATGTCACTTGTTAATTCCACTTCAATCAGTGTAGATGAAGGGGAGGAGACAGGTTAAAGAAGCATTTTTAACCCTTGAGACAATTGAGACATGGATTGTGTGTGTGTGCCATTCAGAAGGTGAATTGGCAAGAAAAAATATTTAAGTGCCTTTGAACGGGGTATGTTAGTAGGTGCGAGGCACATGAGTTTGTGTCAAGAACTGCAATGCTGCTGGGTTTTTAACGCTCAACAGTTTCCCGTTTGTATCAAGAATGGTCCAACACCCAATGGACATCCAGCTAACTTGACAAAACTGTGGGAACCATTGGCATCAACATCGGCCAGCATTCCTGTCAAATGCTTTCGACACCTTGTAGAGTCCATGCACGACAAATTGAGGCTGTTCTAAGTGCAAAAGGGGGGGTGCAACTCGATATTATGAAGGTGTCCTTAATGTTTTGTACACAGTGGTTATTGTCTAATTATTGGGTCTGAATTCATAGTTTGTCTGTCCTCGACCCTGTTGACGAAGGGTTGTGGAGTTGTCTTTTTGAAACTAAGGCCAGGATTCAATCTGATCGTGGGTTATAGGCATTGCGGCTTTTAAAGGCAATGTTCCCACGTTTGCAGAGATCCCATTCATAGTAAACGCTGCATATGTTGACTCAATTGGACATGGCCTTTAAAAGCTTCAATGCCTATAACCCGCGATCTCACTGAATCCCAGTTTAAGTAAGCTTCATTCATGGTTTCCAGCATGCATTTGTTCGGTTTACATTTCCTCCTAAAATTGTCATGGTACGTTGATCACCTCATCAAATTAATATACAGTACCAGTCAAAAGTTTGGACACACCTACTCATTCAAAGGTTTTTCTTTATTTTTACTATTTTATACATTGTAGAATAATAGTGAAGACATCAAAACTATAAAATAACACATATGGAATCATGTAGTAACCAAAAAAGTGTTAAACAAATTAAAATATATTTAGATTTTAGATTCTTCAAAGTAGCCACCCTTGGCCTTGATGACAGCTTCGTACACTCTTTGAATTCTCTCAACTAGCTTCATGAGGTAGTCACCTGGAATGGATTTCAAATAACAGGAGTTCCTTGTTAAAAGTTCATTTGTGGAATTTCTTTCTTAATGCGTTTGAGCCAATCAGTTGTGTTGTGACAAGGTAGGGGTGGTATACAGAAGAGAGCCCTATTTGGTAAAAGACCAAGTCCATATTATGGCAAGAACAGCTAAAATAAGCAAAGAGAAACTACTGTCCATCATTACTTTAAGACATGATGGATTGTCAATCCGGAAAATGTCAAGAACTTTGAAAGTTTCTTCAAGTGCAGTCGCAAAAATCATCAAGCTCTATGATGAAACTGGCTCTCATGAGGACCGTCACAGGAAAGGAAGACCCAGAGTTACTTCTGCTGCAGAGGATAAGTTCATTAGAGTTACCAGCCTCAGAAATTGCAGCCCAAACATCAACTGTTCAGAGGAGACTGGTGAATCAGGCCTTCATTTATTATTTTACCTTTATTTAACTAGACAAGTCAGTTAAGAACTAATTCTTATTTTCAATGATGGCCTAGGAACAGTGGGTTAACTGCCTTGTTCAGGGGCAGAACGACAGATTTTTACCTTGTCAGCTCAGGGATTTGATCTTGTAATATTTCAGTTACTTGTCCAACTCTCTAACCACTAGGCTACCTGCCGCCCCTTCATGGTTGAATTACTGCAAAGAAACCACTACTAAAGGACACCAATAATAATAAGAAACTTGCTTGGGCCAAGAAACACGAGCAATGGACATTAGACTGGTGTAAATCTGTCCATTGGTCTGATGAGTCCAAATTTGAGATTTTTGGTTCCAACACCCGTGTCTTTGTGAGACGCAGAGTAGGTGAAGGGATGATCTCTGCACGTGTAGTTCCCACCGTGAAGCATGGAGGAGGATGTGTGATGGTGTGGGGTGCTTTGCTGGTGACACTGATTTATTTAGAATTCAGGGCACACTTAACCAATATGGCTACCACAGCATTCTGCAGCGATATGCCATCCCAGCTGGTTTGCGCTTAGTGTGACTATCATTTGTTTTTCCAACAGGACAATGATCCAACACACCTCCAGGCTGTGTAAGGGCTATTTGACGAAGAAGGAGACTGATGAAGTGCTGCATCAGATGACCTGGCCTTCACAATCACCCGACCTCAACCCAATTGATATGGTTTGGGGTGAGTTGGACCGCAGAATGAAGGAAAAGTAGCTCAGCATATGTGGGAACTCCTTCAAGTCTATTGGAAAAGCATTCCTCATGAAGCTGGTTGAGAGAATGCCAAGTGTGCAAAGCTGTCGAGGCAAAGGCTGGCTACTTTGAATAATTTCAAATATAAAATATTTTCACTTGTTTAACACTTTCTTGGTTGTTACATGATTCTGTATGTGTTATTTCATAGTTTTGATGACTTCACTATTATTCTACAATGTAGAAAATATTGTAGTGTCCAAAATTTGACTGGTACTGTACATATCATTTTCAAACTGTGTGGAGTGTAGGTCTTCAGATGGGTTTTCCTTTTTCTGTTTGACAAAAAGCAATATCAGTACTGAGCCTTAACAGAGAATTATAGATAGGTCTTTATTACTGTCCATTCTCACAGACCAAATAAAAAGGGGACTATTCCACCTGAAAGAAGCTTGATATGCAGGCTAACTGCCCCCCCCCCAACATCAAGGGGGGCTCAGTTCATCACTACTAGGAAATGTTGCACAATGTAAAACACACAATGACATGCAGTTCTGCTAGTTGCCAGCAGGAGGGCACACTAGTATACACCAACATGAGTTACTTCTAAACTCCAGCCTGTTATTTCAGTGTGACACTGCTCTGGCAAGAGGGCAATTCTTAGCTTTTTTTCTCCTCTGTTTGCTCTGCATTAAAAAAATACTTTCTTTTTTTACACGAGCAGAATTAGTCACATTGGCAGGTAAACCAAAACATTTGTAAAGAACACCCTCGTGAATAATACAGAATAAGATTATATGGGGGAAAAAATAAAGCCAACTTTGGATACTTTATTTCCCATATGCTCTCTGGTCATGTCTTGATTGTTTAACTTTGTTTATCAATTGTCATCATTAATAAGACATTTTTCCTGGCTGTTTTGGATATGAAACAATTCTTTGTCATCACTCAGGCTAGAATTCTTTAGTTTACAACAACCGTTTATGATATTGGAAGTAATGGACATTTCCTTTCTAAATCTCTTTAAGACATTTTCAAGTTGGAGGCCAAGGAAAGAATGGAAATAAGCTTACAACATCATAAGTAATCTTTAAATATATTTAAATACTCATTTCTAGATTAGTCACATGTGCTAAACCTATAGAGTAATTAATTACAACTGTACAAATCATGCAGTGTTTATGCATTAGTAGAATGCCTCTGCCCTACTGAGGTTACTCACCACTAAACAGGAAATGTACAGGCTCTATCCTCCATTAAGAGGTACGACTGTAGATCCACATCCTAACTAGGGTTTGGCAATATTAATACGAGAGCAACTTATAACTTCATATAATAGAATTCAACATAACATTCGGAATGAACAGGGTACACGTACTCTTCTACAGATTCTCTATAGGCCTACACATTGCAGCTGAAGTTAACTTGTAACTAACTCATACTGTAACTATAAGAACCTCAACATTGTTTTTGTGCAATGTGAGATGAGAGAGTAAAGGGGGGGGGGGGGGGGTAATGGAGAGGGGGTGGCATGCCATGATGTGTGCCCCTGTGGTGAAATGTTCCCCCGGTGTAGTCTCACTTCAGGTCCCCCTCATCCCCCTGGATGGTCTTCTTGATGCGCAGCAGCATGGTAGTCTGCCATTGGTCCAGACGAGAGATGGAATCAAACTCTTTAATCTGAGGGGAGGGAATAAGATGAAGTCTAAGAACCTGTTCAAATAAAGAAATCCATCCTCCCCCCATTAAAGAATTACATATTGAATGACTAATCATGAAAGACATGTACTGTAGACCTGACTTTCACTAATTCAATTATAAGCAACGACAAAGGAGCTAGCCTGGTGAATCAATCCAAAATGAAGACTTACTGCTTCAGTGAAAGCTTCACAGTTCTGTTCCTCATGAGCGTCCAGGAGTTTCTGTAAAACAGTGATTTAAGGTTGTCAGGTGGCTTCCACAAAATGGCTGCCATGCATCAGAGGCACACATTGGTAGTGGATGACATACGTCATATTATGCAAGTGCATTGCGATCTATTATACTGTGACTTCAATCAGTTACCCTGACCAACACCATAATGCAGTGCTCCTCAACTGGAAGCCCACAGGTAAGTGTATTTGGCCCCCAAGTTCTTATGTCTTGTTGGACATAAGACTGTCATAACACCAGCAAATCAGAAATCTGTTTCAAAGTATTCCCAGGCATATTGAGGCATACAATACCAGTCAAAAGTTTGGACACCTACTCATTCAAGGGTTTGTCTTGAAATTGTACTATTTTCTACATTGTAGAATAACTGAAATAACACATGGAATTATGCAGTAGCCAAAAAAAAAAGTAAAATCAAAATATATTTTATATTTGAGATTCTTCAAAGTAGCCACCCTTTGCCTTGACAGTTTTGCACACACTTGGCATTCTCTCAACCAGCTTCACCTGGAATGTTTTTCCAACAGTCTTGAAGGAGTTCCCACATATGCTGAGCACTTGTTGGCTGCTTTTCCTTCACTCTGCCATCCAACTCATAGCAAAGCATCTCAATTGCCGTGAGGTTGGGTGATTGTGGATGCCAGGTCATCTGATGCAGCACTCCATCACTCTCCTTCTTGGTCAAATAGCCCTTACACAGCCTGGAGGGGTGTTGGGTCATTGTCCTGTTGAAAAACAAATGATAGTCCCACTAAGCGCAAACCAGATGGGATGGTGTATTGCTGCAGAATGCTGTGGTAGCCATGCTGGTTAAGTGTGCCTTGAATTCTAAATAAATCAAAGACAGTGTCACCAGCAAAGCACCCCCACACCATCACACCTCCTCCATGCTTCACGGTGGGAACCACACACGTGGAGATCATTCGTTCACCTACTCTGTGTCTCACCAAGACACGGCGGTTGGAAACAAAAATCTCAAATTTGGACTCATCAGACCAAAGGACAGATTTCCACCAGTCTAATGTCAATTACTCGTATTTCTTGGCCCAAGCAAGTCTCTTCTTATTATTGGTGTCCTTTAGTAGTGGTTTCTTTTCAGCAATTCAACCATGAAGGGCCTGATTCATGCAGTCTCCTCTGAACAGTTGATGTTGAAATGTCTGTTACTTGAACTCTGAATCATTTTTTTGGGCTGCAATTTCTGAGGTTGGTAACTAATGAACCTATCCTCTGCAGCAGAGGTAACTCTGGGTCTTCCTTTCCTGTGACGGTCCTCATGAGAGTCAGTTTCATCATAGCACTTGATCGTTTTTGCAAAAGCACATGAAGAAACTTTCAAAGTTCTTAATTTTGCATATTGACTGACCTTCATGTCTCAAAGTAATGATGGACTATTGTTTCGCTTTGCTTATTTTAGCTGTTCTTGCCATAATATGGACTTGGTCTTTTCCCAAACACAGCTATCTTCTGTATACCACCCCTACCTTGTCAACACACAACTGATTGGCTCAAACGGATTAAGGAAAGAAATTCCATAAATTAACATAAGGCACACCTGTTAATTGAAATGCATTCCAGGTGACTACCTCATGAAGCTGGTTGAGAGAATGTCAAGTGTGCAAAGCTGTCATGAAGGCAAAGGTTGGCTACTTTGAAGAATCTCAAATATAAAATATATTTTGTTTAACACTTTTTTGGTTACTACATGATTGCATATGTGTTGTTTCATAGTTGTGATGGCTTCTTTTATTCTACAATGTAGACAATAGTAAAAATAAAGAAGAACCCTGGAATGAGTAGGTGTCCAAACTTTTGACTGGTCCTGTATGTGACCATATACTAATGTAAGCACGGTTTGAAATGATGTTTTAGTCAAATATCTGACCCCCTGGCCATCTGTTTAAGAAAAACGAGCTGCGCACGGCTGAATCAAGTTGATGATCCCTGACAAAAGGGATACAATTAACAAATAGAAGGCTTTCGATGGAGTACCCGACCTACCTTCAACAGTTTGCACTCTCTTGAGTCTGAAAAAGCTGGGAACATCTCCTCGTACTTCTCCACAGCAAGCTGCAGAAATTAATGAGCAGTCAGATTACTAATGAGAAAAGCACTGAACCCTCTGGTGTAGTGGACATGATGCTGCTAATTGCTAACTGACCTTAGCATTGAGTTCATCCACGATGAAGTGACACAGAGAAGCTTTGAAGAAGTACTCTTTGGCGCTGTATTTCAGCAGGGGGTTATCCATGGTGCTGGATCCCACCTGGAGAGAGACACACATTGTTGATTCACTGTGTTCATCAATTTAAATTGGGAAACCACTAATTTACAAATCAGTTTCTGTTCAGACACACATGCGCACACACAAGATTGCATGCAGAGGTGGGACACACACCTGTTCGTAGATTTCGATGGCCTTGGCGTATTGTTCTAACTGAGCGGCGTAGGCCCCCACCTTCAGCAGACACTTGTTGGCAGAACTGTTGGACTCCTCTCCTTTGTAGTAGTCTGCTGCCTGCTCATAGTGGGCGATGGCCTAGAGCAGGACCAGGGGGAATGGGAAACCATAACAGTTTGAGTAAAAATCCAGAAATTGCAAAGGAATTTTATTTGTAAATGTACACTTTTTTATTTTTTTTTATCACCAATAAGGAAATGAAACTGGTCAACTATTCCAAATAATGTATTTTACTCTTGCTATACACAGATTAACACCTTATTAGTCCATATACTATATTAGTCCATATACAACATTAAAACGTACCTTCTCTATATCCACCAGTTCTGACTCGTAGATCTCTGCGATGGTGATGTGGTGTTTGGCTGCGATGGTGAACCTTCCCTGGACGAGCAAAACACAGGACAGGAATCAATACTGGAGCCGGGAGTTTTACCTTACTAATGTGGCCAGACAAGGAAATACTCTGCGTCCTGATCATTACTAAGTGGACAGAGGCGTGAAATCATCACTAAATGACGTTACGGAGAAGAGTCACTCCAGTCATAAATACAGCTGTAAGTATACAGATAGATAGCCAAGTCCTTTAACTTAACCTGCATCACAATACAAATGTTTCAGTTGAAATGGCCTTCAGACCTCAAGTGTCCACGCCATACTAATGATACAATACATGACCCTCTTGAAACAGAGAGAGAGGAGCATCCTCAAGTGGACTAGGCTACACTATAGGCAGGGAGCTAGTGAGAGAATAGCATTGGAAGTAAAGAGGAGAACCGGCATTATCAGAAAATTTTTACAACTACGGCTAAAAGGATCAATCCTGACCAGAAAATAATCTGTGATGACAATGCATTATCTGGTTCTGGCCAAGCATGTCCCCGTTTCTTGAGCGTCTGTCTTACCATGTCTGTGTATATATCAACGGCTGCGTTTAAGCACTTGATAGCCTCTATTGGCAGCATTAAAGGAAGAGGGCAGAGTTAGACTGGTAGAGAAAGTATCAGAGAGCAGGTTAGATACATATTACAACAGACAAAATGTTCACATCCAAAAGGAGAGTTCTGGAAAAAAGTGAAAGCACAATATTTTAATTTGCATTACGAATATTTTGTCACGTCTGAGCATCCATTTCCCTTTCTTAGTTTAGGTCAGAGTATGTGAGCAGAGCGAGGTGCAGAGCGTGCCCAATTTGACTGGAGCATGGCGCAAGATTGCCAAAGGCTGGAGCGTCGGCCTTCTCTCCCGTTCCAAATTCGCTCCAGTAGTGCTCACTTGCCCAGCATGCATTTCTAGTCTACTTATGTGCTGCTATAGCCCCTTGCTTTAGCTACTGTCATGGAGTTCGCTAAATATTTTCATAAAGAAACTGATAAAACACACAGGTGCTAAATCAAGGTGACTTACAAACATGAGGACCAAGAGCAAGAGAGGGAGTGTGGTGATGTAGTGTCCACACTAAAGAATCATTGTGGAATCTGAAAACACATATCCTGAAAACATGTTGTATTTACTACATGCTCATGCTAACAGAAAGGAACGAGGTGGGCAGATAACTAAGTATCATTGTAGCAAAATATTTATAGAAACAAAAAGAATCAGATCTCTTAAAAGTTTCATTCATTTTTGTTCTATTATCTATACAATAGACCATCATTGATTTTGGCCCAATAGGCCTGGCATATTACCTCTTTCAATGAACTTTATTTTGATTGGGTTATTTTGCCTAAAGACCTACCTATAGAATTTTTTTTTTAACTGCATCCCTGTCCAGCCTGGCAAAATGGTGTTTAGCACACCCAGTGGCTCTGCAAGTGTGGAGAGGATATTCTCTGCTGCTGGCCTGCTCTCCAGACAACATCGCATGAGCCTGAAGCCACAGACTGGCCAAAATGGTGTTTCTAGACTGAGCCTAATAAGGCATTTGTTGTTTAATTTGTATTTAATTCCAAGTCACAGCCTATATGCACAATTTATAGACTATTATTTAATACAATAAAATGCTGTTTAAATGCCGAGTGCTTAATTTCCCCGAGTCCCTTCCAGCCTAGTGTGTCACACTCGCAAATGCTTCACAATGTATTTCTTTGTAGGCTACAGACTTGAAATAATTTGAATAATATAGCCTAAATAATTTTAGGCTGTCTGGCTCCTGACCTATTTAGAGTGTTTATATGCTGTTTAATATGACATGTAGCCTATTTGAAATGATGAGGGCTTCTTACATTCACTTTTTCATGTTTATAATAATACTTTTCATTCAAATCATATAGTTTGGTTTCAATACTTCAAAATCAAATGGTAGGTCTAAGTAGTCACAAATTGATGGGTGTTGGTTACATTGTAATGTTAATGGAGAGAATTTGGAGTGGCAGTTTTTTTCCCTTCCTGTGAGCGAGGAGCATTTTTCAGCGGAACGGTTAGAAAGGACTTCCGACCGCTCAATTCTGCACACATACTCTGGTTTAGGTTACCATCTGAAAATGTCATAAATCTTATATAATATTAATTGTACTCCAGGGTTAGTTCAAGGTTACATAACATTCAATCATAATTTCTCCTTGCATCTGGCTGTGTATTGAATCTAGCTAGGAGGATATATGCTAGGCTACAGTAGGCTTTAATTCCATCGCCACCACTGCTGGTGGGTGAGCAGCAGCCGGGGTTTTATTAATAAATCCACTTCGTCAGACAGCATGGAAAACTACCCTCAATAATAACCACCCCAGGGTGGGGACTCCAGCCCCACAGCTCTACAGTATTAATCATACCAAAGGTGGAGAGGGAGCACTGGAGAGCTTCTCAATTCTACTCCATTCAATTCAATAGATATTTATTGTATGGTACTCAAGTACAATTGGTTTGCAACATAGCAGGGCTCTATCTCCTCTGATCTAACCCTGGGGCAGATTATATGATTGGCCCACGTCAGATACAAACAGACAACCTATACTGGGTGGCCTGATTTCTGACACACTACCAGAGAGACGGGGACATATCACACGTCACTAAGAAATGACTGGAATTGTCCCTGTAGACTTGCTTCTCTGTAGAGCCCAGTCTGCTCCAGTTACAGCTCTAGAGCCTCAACTCCCACTGCTGCCTGTGGATCTATCTGACTAACTCATACCACTGACTTCTATTAGCCCTGAGAAATGAACACCCAACAACAGATTCACTACATGTTCTTGCTGCTTTCATAAGGGACACAAGTAGAAAATTAAAGTTAAAGCAGGCTGTTTGGGGAGAAATACTGCAGTCAAGTGACTGATTGTGTGGTGCATGTTAATTACTGATTATTTTGACTTTTTTCTGCATGTACTGTATGCATGTTATCATGCTACCCTGCTTGCTGACCACATTGATTGATTGATTGGTTGGTTGTGTGTCTCACCGTTGGGGTCAGACTTTTTGAAGGCATTTCCTGCATCGATGAAGCTGGTGGCCGAGTCGTGTTTATTCTGGAGCTGCATGTGGATCCGGGCGGCCTGGCAGAATGCATTACCAGCAGCTGGAGAGACAGAATGACACACAAAAGTAACATGAAGCAAATTCATTGGGCCCTCCAAGAATAGTGTTCTTCGAGGCCCTCCAAGAATAGCGCTGCTCTACTACAGTTGTAATGACTCCCTCCCGCCACACAGAGGGCAGCACATTGCCACGGTCTTTCATGCGTGTAGGCTACTGGAAATTACAGACATCTAGCCTATCTATAGAGTCAACTGGAAAAAGGACAACTGAGTCTTCCTAAACTGACAGTGTTTAAATAACATTTCAATTTGAATTAAAACCTTCGTCAAAGATGCACACACACCTCGGCTCTGACACAATAACTAATGGGCAAATCATTCCATCAAGGTCAACCGTGTTTAGTGTGAAATAGCGCAGCCAGAAGTGTGACAGAAGTGTACCGTTCCAGTTCTTGGCCATCTTGAACATGTTGGCTGCTCTGCAGTACATTTCACACGCCTCCTCCACTTTATGAGGTCCGCTGTAGAGAGACAAATACATAGGATTAACAGACCACGACACAATGTGGTGGAAAATATCTGAAAATGCAGTGCAGTGCTTTCATCAACCAAGCACTTTCTATTGACCAGGCTCTTATGCTGCATAGAGTGAAGACATCAGTCAGCTGACCATGTTGGACAGTGCTGATATAGATTTCCCTCTGATCTAGTACCAGACCTGACTCCCTATGAGTTTCCTCCAGCTGTAGACGAATGATGCTCTGACCAGGATGACATCCTTGGGTGCGTTCGACATTGCCGACGACTTTTAATCTACAAATCACCTTGCATCATAAATAACTATTCAATATTATTTGTGGATCAGTCAGCCAGTCTCAATTTATCCATTATACACCACGGTTTTGATGCTCTTGAACACAGCCATTGTCTTCATCATACAGGCACCCTGAGCATAGAGTGGAGAGTAGAGTAGATATGTTGTGGGTCACTTCTTAGACTTAAAGCAACAATGCACTGAGTCATAGTCCCATCTCACACTCTCCTTAGCCTGATCAAAACTGAAATCACTGTCCACACCACAGGTCACTGATACGCTACCCAGTGTCACTGCCTACTCAAATCAATGTCCCCGCCTACTAAAATCAATGTCCCCAATCTGACTTGAATCCTGCCCAATCACTCACATAGATAGAACACATTGTACACAGCTGGTGATTAGCAACTCATGGGACCAATAACCACACGGTTACATAGAAAACAGTGTTTTTAAAGGCTTCATCCGTGTTCCTCTGTTGTGTGTAGACTCAAGATCAAGCAGGCTACGCCCTACCCTGTGTCCGGCTACGCCCTACCCTGTGTCCGGCTACGCCCTACCCTGTGTCCGGCTACGCCCTACCCTGTGTCCGGCTACGCCCTACCCTGTGTCCGGCTACGCCCTACCCTGTGTCCGGCTACGCCCTACCCTGTGTCCGGCTACGCCCTACCCTGTGTCCGGCTACGCCCTACCCTGTGTCCGGCTACGCCCTACCCTGTGTCCGGCTACGCCCTACCCTGTGTCCGGCTACGCCCTACCCTGTGTCCGGCTACGCCCTACCCTGTGTCCGGCTACGCCCTACCCTGTGTCCGGCTACGCCCTACCCTGTGTCCGGCTACGCCCAACCCTGTGTCCGGCTACGCCCTACCCTGTGTCCGGCTACGCCCTACCCTGTGTCCGGCTACGCCCAACCCTGTGTCCGGCTACGCCCTACCCTGTGTCCGGCTACGCCCTACCCTGTGTCCGGCTACGCCCTACCCTGTGTCCGGCTACGCCCTACCCTGTGTCCGGCTACGCCCTACCCTGTGTCCGGCTACGCCCTACCCTGTGTCCGGCTACGCCCTACCCTGTGTCCGGCTACGCCCTACCCTGTGTCGGTCCTTATTTGATGCAGCATACCAGACATCCTTATACATCTGGTATGCTGCAAGTTTGACAGCTGTTCCTGTTGATTACATCTCTAGCTACATGGCCTAGTTGCAGTCAAAAACAGAGTGTTAAATTACATTCAGTCATTGATCATACCAAATTAAACACTCTCCTGACAATCTACACAGTAACAAGGCATTACTGATGCCAAATGGATATACCTAAAACTGATACGATTGTCATTACAGCATGTTAATGGTTTTCCACCATTATAGTACAGTAGAAAGACTGTGCCCTGAGGCCAGACATATAGGGAGGCTTTTCTCTAATGAGTGTGAGTAAAATGTGTCAGATTTAGACCTCTACCATTACATTGCTTTGCTTTCCCCCTTAGGGTGCCCATTTGAGAGCCATTTCATTTAATTAAGAAGACAATTGGATGTCTTCCAGGAACTGAATGCAGTAAGTCTTAGTGTATGTACACAACAGTATTCTTCTGTTCACTAATATTGTACGGTACAGACAGGCTATTAAATTGGGGATCCTCCCAAGTCTGGTTGGCTATATGCACCAGAGACTAACCTGACTGGCCTGCATTGCAGTTGCCTTAGAATTGGCAGACATCTACTCCTGTCCTACTCCTCTATTGGAATAAATTACTGGCAAATGCATTTATAAATATGTCACACAAAGGTGGCATATACGATTACACTCATAGATATATACACTCAGAAAGGGTTGGAGAAAAAACAAGACCGAATTGATGTGTTGTATCAAATGACCCTATATTTTATTTATTGTGAGTAGGCGTTAAAAAATGCAATTAGAACAATTAAAATGTATGCATGCATGCATGTTGGGCCTTAGCCGTTTTTAGCTTTCATTGCACAGGCCCAAGAGTCGTGACCGGCTGCTAGGTTGTTTACATACACTTGAAAAGGGATTAATTTATCTGGTTTGTGGTAGACAGTGTCAGTAGCTACATGTATATGATGTGCACAAATCATCCAAAAGATGCATAGGTAGCTAGTTAACATCAGAGCCACTGCCTAAATTCTACACAGTGCCGTTGTCTGCATATTTCAAGGCTTAGATTAGCTGACTAGATAGGTCGTTTTAGATAGGTAGTTTGCTAATTAGAAGGCTCAATGGTATTGCTAGCTAGCCAACTGGTTAAAACTCAGACTTCATGATGATGTAGCTAGCTACTAACGTTAGCTCGTTATTTTTATAATGTGTTTACTACGGCATGCTTAGACTGAGGTATGTACATCTGATAGCATTATATAGCTACATGGCCTGGTGCCAATGATTAACCTCTAACGGCATCTACAAATAATACCCAGAGAGTTTGATTTAGCAAGATATTAGCATGCTTACTGATGATGCGCTAGCTAACGTTAGCCCTATTGACATCGTTCTTGCTGCTGCAGCGTTCTTACCCAAACATGCCTCCCAAGAACGAGCCAGAAGTTTTCACTTTCTTGTCAGCGTCAGCCATAAGCTGAATCGCTTCCTTCTCTTTCCCCGAGTTGTCCATGTTCTGATTATAACAGTGCAAATACTAGCTAGCTAACAGTCAGAGAGTACTCGCATCAAGTTCTAGTAATGAAGGATTACCGTCGATGGTTTTATTTAGCGTAGGCGTGTCCTTGCAGTAGTAGCCAAGAGAATCATGGGACTGAGTTTCTATCTAGGCAAAAAACGTTACCCTTATGTGTAGTTAAACTACAACTCCCATCTGAAAAATGAATTCATTAAAGCCCAGACATAGAGTAAAACAAGTTCTTGGAAGCAAACTACATTACATGACCAAACGTATGTGGACACCTTCTCGTTGAACATCTTATTCCAAAAATCATGGGTATTAACATGGAGTTGGTCCTCCCTTTGTTGGTATAACAGCCTCCAATCTTCTGGGAAGGCTTTCCACTAGATGTTGGAACATTGCTTCCATTCAGCCACAAGAGCATTAGTAAGGTCGGGCACTGATGTTGGACGATTAGGCCTGGCGCGCAGTTGGCATGCCAATTCATCCCAAAGGTGTTTGATGGAGTTGAGGTCGGGGCTCTGTGCAGGCCAGTCAAGTTCTTCCACACCGATCTCAACAAACCATTTCCGAAACCATTTCCGTGGACCTCGCTTTGTGCACAGGGGCATTGTCATGCTGAAACAGGAAAGGTCCTTCACAAAATTTTACCACAAAGTTGGAAGCACAGAATCGTCTGGAATTTCATTGTATGTTGTAGCATTAAGATGTCCCTTCACTGGAACTAAGGGGCCTAGCACGAACCATTAAAAAACAGCCTGCAACCATTATTCCTCCTCCACCAAATTTTACAGTTGGCACTATAGATTGGGGCAGGTAACTTTCTCCTGGCATCCGCCAAACCCAGATTCGTCCATAGGACTGCCAGATGGTGAAGCGTGATCCATCACTCCAGAGAACCTATTTACACTGCTACAGAGTCCAATGGTGGTGAGCTTTAAGCCACTCCAGCCGACGCTTGGCATTGCGCATAGTGGTCTTAGGCTTGTGTACGGCTGCTCGGCCATGGAAACCAATTTCATGAAGCTCCTTAAGAACAGTTATTGTGCTGATGTTGCTTCCAGAGGCAGTTTGGAAGTCATAGTGAGTGTTGCAAAAGAGGACAGATTATTTTTTTATGCGCTTCACTACTAGGCAGTCCCATTCTGTGAGCTTGTGTGTCCTACCACTTCGCGACTGAGACGTTGTTACTCCTAGAAGTTTCCACTTCACAATATCAGCACTTACAGTTGACCGGGCAGCTCTAGCAGGGCAGGAGGTTGATGAACTGACTTGTTGGAAAGGTGGCATCCAATGACAGTGCCACATTGAAAGTCATTGAGCTCTTCAGTAAAGCCATTCTACTGCTAATGTTTGTCTATGGAGATTGCTGTGTGCTTTATTTTATACACATCAGCAAAGGGTGTGGCTGAAATAGCCAAATCCACTATTTTGAAGGGGTGTCCACATATGCTATACATACAAAAGTATCTCCTATCATCACACCTAGACATTAAGAGAAGGTTCGAGTCTGTTTCCATCATTGAGCACTAGGTAGCAATAAAATCATGGCTAAAACACACTGCACAAAACCACCTGTCTAGAGGAAATGGGCGTGACGTGCATTGAACTAAAGTTAAATCTTCTCCATCTGAATTCTGAAAGAACGGGATTGACTAGTGCAAAATGGCAATGTTAGCAGTAGTGCAGATGAAGGGACAAAGCCACATTAGACACCCAGGATTTGATGAAATGTATGCTCCTGTGTGTGTGTGTTACTCTGGCTGCGTTTAAACCAATGTGTATAAACTCTGGATAACTGACACGGTACGCTGTATTGAAGAAGCCGTGAAGCCATCTTGGTACTCCTCCTCCATTGCAAAAAAATGTTTTGGAAGCTATATAAATTAATTTATTAATGTCTACATTTGTTTTTGACATGTGTATTCTATTACGGACAACTTAATGCATACTTTATTATATTATGTGTGTTCAACATACAAATAAAAACATTTTCCTTAAGTCTTTATTAGATTACTAATGTTACTGTCCCCACTACAAAAATAATACTTAAATACATTTAATTTTGTACTTGAAACATTCAATTGAAATACAATTCCATTAAATCCTATGGAGGACTGCTCCTACTGGGGAGAGCCAATATGTCTGATAGGCTTTGAATCCACCTAATACATAGTAGGTAGTCTCAGCAATCCAGGGTTTATACATCATTGGTTTAAAACATGCAACCCAATTCTGATATTTTTTCCACAAAATGTGTATTTTGAACAATCACATTAGATCTTTTCACATCTGATATTTTTCAGAGCTGATCTGATTGGTCAAAATACTAATTTGTGAAAAAAATGTCAGAAGTCAGCTGTGTAAAAGCAGCCTCTGCATGTCAGCATAAGGTTGACAGATAATAATAGTTCCAGCTGTGCCTGTGTGGTGACATAACTCCTAACGTTACACTGTCCACTAAACTAGTACAGGTGCTGGAAACAGCACTGCAGAAGACAAACACAAACATGGCACCTTGCCAAGGCAGAAAGAGTTAAAGTACACCCAAGATAATGTTGGTTGGTGACAATGTTCAAGGCAAACCAAAGGCCTCCAGTGGTTGTAAATTCAGAACCAGATCAACATTATTTCTCTAATAAACAAATCACTCATCATACTGTGCGGTACACTCTTAAAATACTAGTACCGACCGGTATGTCAATTTTTGCGATGTGTAAAAGAAAGTCTTACAAAATAAGTTTAAATCATTTTATTAATTTTTCAATTCAATTAGCTAGCATTGTATTGTCCAGACAGAGTAGCAGGGGTGTGACATGAACAAGTGACCGTCGATACAATCACCCAGTCCACCATAGCACTCTGAGGGGCATGCATTATGACTAACAGTAGGCCATACATACAGTAGAAGTGTCAAACATTAAGATACATTTTTTTTGCCTTACTTTTATAACTTAAAACAGACAAACGAGCAGACAGACTATACATTTCTACAACAATGCAAGCTGTGCTTGCTTCTCTGTGTTCAAGTGAAATGTTTACATGTCATGTCATGTACACCGTTTAGGACAAATAGACAGTTACATGTCTTCCATGTGCATTTAAATAAAAGACTGTAGAACAAAACACGGACGTAGGAAAAATGTGAGTTGCAATGTGCAGGAAAACTTTGCAAGGGGGGAAAAAAACTTTTGTTCAGTGGAGGCAAGACAAATATTGGTCTTCTATTACATGAAATGATCAGAGGTATGAAGAGACTGAAACAAGTGTCAGTCAGACTAGTGAAATCATAAAACTTCTCCATTAAGGCTTTCTGATGATGTGGTCCTCTGTAGTTCAGGTGGTAGAGCATGGCGCTTGCAACGGCAGGATAGTGGGTTTGATTTCCGGGACCACTCAAAAAAAAAAAGAATCTGCTAAATGGCATATATTGTGTGTTGAGCAAGCACAGCTACTAAGAAAACCCTTCTCATCAAAGGGAGATAGGGATTGAGTTGTGTGGACTAGACCTAGCCATAACAAAGGGCTACCTATACTCCCCTACTTATTTGGACATTGAAGCTAAAACTTTGAATTTGTCTCTGTACTCCAGCATTTGGGATCCAATGTTTTAAATGAGGCGACAGTAATCACCTTTAATTTGAGAGCATTTTAAATACACGTTTTACCATTTAGAAATGAATTCACTGTCTCAATTTTTTTTTAAATTGTTAATAAGAATAGAACAGGTTTCTGAACACTTCTATATTAATACCACACTTTTTGTATAATCACAAATAAATGGTGAATAATGACGAGTGAAAAAGTTACAGATGTGTAACTGTCGCCTCAAACATTTTCTCAAATCCAAAATGCTTGAGTACAAAACAACACTAAACATTTTAGCTTCACTGTACAAATAAATATGTAGGAGTGTATACCTTTCCCTAATGGTGACTTTTGAGCTCACAGATTCAAGGTGGTGTTGAGAGCACAAACAAACTGTTTTTCTACTGGTCATTCAACAGGTCATTAAAGTGATATTATTAATCTGTTCAGATTTAGGCACCCACAGCAACACTTTATAATCTGGTCATCTAGTAATGACACTTCATTAATGGCACAGCTCAGGGCACTCCTAATACAAATCAGATTGTATGAGTTTAAGTTCAAATGGACATTTGAATTTAAAACCACCTGAGAAAGTTTTGGTCACAGTCCCGAATGATCTTGTTCTACTGCAATACTCCCTATCAAAATTATATGAGTGACAAAAATAACACTGCTATTGTAAAATGTTGGCTATATCATATGAGGAAAATCATAACGCAGATGCAAATCATTATCTGCCTAAAGACTTCAAACTACAGCATATGCTTAAATTAAACCTATGATACTCCAAGAATAAACTTTATATCTGGAAAAGCTAATATACAGTTCATTTCAGCACTTTAGTTTGATTTGTATTTAGCAAATTTGCTAAATAAAAGATGCACTTGAAAATAAATTCCTTGAGTAGGCATTAATTTGTAAGTGAAGACCTGTGAATGTACAGGGAATTCCATTATTATTGTGACTGAGGTGCATATCCCACAGTCATTCAACTGTGTAGAACTAAAATCCAAATAACAAATGCCGGAAGCCTTTTCTGGCAAAACACCATCCTTTTTCCAGTTAAAACAAACAGCTAAGAGGACACTGATCTGGACACAGCTTGTGTATGGCTTCAGTGGACCGAGTGGAGGTCAGTTCAGTAAGGGTTGTCACTTTCTGGTCATGCTAGAGAGGATAGAAGTGTTTTTTAAACCAACATTGTGATTACCAACACAACGCCTAACCCCTAGCATAGGCGCTACACCGGTCGCGCAACTTTTTCAGAGTGTGATACGCTCCAAATCACTTCAATGAAACCAGGCGTAAGCGCGGTAGCTTTGCGAGAGGCTTGCGCTGCTCAAGCTTAAAAGATTGACAAGCAGCTCACACCTGAGAACATTAGGATAAAGTGGCTTGCGCTCTGCTCACACAGGCAAAAAGTTACACTTCCAGTACAACAGGTTAATACAATTATAATTTCCCCTCTTCCCTTGTGTGGCTCCTATGTAACACAGTAGTGTACACTTACTCATCAATTCTGTCTATATGGATTTACGCTTCTGTCCTATCTAGTGACAAACGTAGGGGGCAGTGAGTTGTTCAGGAGGAGCTGAGGCCCGAGTCAGACTCTGCACTGCCGTTGTGCTTCTTGGAGGTGGAGGAGGGGCAGACAGGAGCCGCCTGGCAGGGGATGGTGTAGCAGGAACACACAAAGCTCTTGAGCGTTTCCTGCAGCGTGTGCTGCTCCTCTACTTTGAAGATGTTAGGCTGCTCGACCTGGTCGTCACAGATCCTGGAGAAAAAGATGGAGAAAGGAGAAAAACAAACATCTGTTAATGAGCCAAAGACAGAAGAACTACCTCAGGTACACAAGGGAACACGGAAGTGCTGTTCAAAATAAAGATGTCTGGTATCTGGTTTCTCAGTGTCTACATAACAATGGGCTAATCAACATGATCGATAGCATGTCAATATAGGCCTAACCTTAGCAATAAAAACAAACTCACATTACATGATCAGCTACTGTACAATGTTGTAGCATAAAGCAGAAAAGAAGGGATTAGCTTCTAGCAGTATCATTCATGACAACACAACTGCAACAATCACCAATAGGCTTTTTTCCAACCACTCTACATTACATGCACTAATGGATAAGACCACTACGCTAACACCCATATTTTTCATGTATCTATGCTGATTCTTAATCATTATAAATAATTCATGAACAAAGAATTGTTCATCCGTCAAGCTATGAAATCCCTGAGAAGTTGTAACAGACTGAAATACACAATACTCTGCAAAGCCAAAAAGAGCAGCGAGCTGAACTCAAGCTGTTATCAGTCATGAACTGGAACATTGTGCACACAGGACGATGTCACCAGTTTGGAAACATCCATTATACAACTAGCTGGAAGGCGTATTAGTGACCCCGAACTCATGATACTTCCTTGGCCCTAAATAAAGAGCATGCAAATCTGAAAGGTTAAATACTTGCAGGTGAAAACCAGAATGTGCAGTGAATATGTCTCCAACGGGCATTCAAAAGAACAGTGCACACACCCATGGACCAACAACAGAATTCAGCTCAATGTAAACAGGTTCTTACAGCCACTTGCTCGTGAATCAGCCATGCTGCCTGACTACCTGACATTCCAACAAAACAGCCAGTCGCTCTAACTGGGTGCTTTATACGCCATGCATCTACATAGGCCTCTGTCTGGAAATGGTCAGTGCTGAAGAAGAGCTGGAAGCAGGAGTAATAAAGCTGAAAATAAACAAACTGATAAAAGCATGAATATAAGGAGCAACCTTTATCCACTGGGGACGTCTCATCTAAAAAATGATAGACAGGCAGTTGACCAATCAATCGTTGCTTTAAACAATCAATATTAACATTTTAATATAAAGTCTGGTAAAATGTTGCTACCAACACACTTTTTCATAAGAAGTGCAAACTCTAGGCAGACTATCGCAGGAAAAGGGGAACATAGCCTAGTTCTCCACACAGTTTAGCCAAATGAGAAGTCAATTGTCTTGCATCATTGTCATGGAACCCTGCTGGTCTGTTCCAGTTATTGACCAGACCAGGGGGCTTTCATTCAGGCAGTAGTCACGAGGAAACAAAAGATCCAAAATCAGGGGTGAGTAAATAAGCACAACCAGGAACCAGAGAAACATTACTGGCATCAGAAGAACCAGTAGGGTGAGAGTCAATGACATGATTTGGCCACCAGCTTTCACATATTCTGAAAGAAAGAGGCACAGTTATCAGCTCCAGGTAGAAATTGCCATTTTAACCACAGATCTAGGGTCAGATTATATTACTCCCAATAAGGGTTGAAAGAATATCTGACCCTGCATCTGCTGTTAGGGGCAACTTTTACCAACTCCCAGTTGTCATGACAATAAGCAGGGGACTAGAGAAAATGTATCTGGTGTATTCCAGTGATAAGATACAGCTGGAAGAAATTCTGGCAATCTATTTCTGACTCGCAGGAATCCCACTGAATGGTTTAATCCGTAAACCCCATCACGGCCAAACATGTAGACCACAGTTCAAAGGTGCAATTTACATAAAATAGGTCTATACTGCTGAGGCAGTATTATAAAACCAGTTCTCGCTGAGGTCAGGTCACATGACATGTCTGTTCTTTGAAGGAAGCCTCTCTCTGACCCAGCTATATCTACTTGAATTTTCTAATTACATAACGACTATTACTTTCATTAGTCTAGCTACGGTGGCTGAACGACAAGTAATTCAATATTTGCCTACTGTGTGTTTTTAGGTTGTAATAATATGTAACCTCATATTATGATGTCCTTAACTGATATGCTGATTGTGTTTACACTACAATTACTGACCCATAATGGACAATTTTCATTGTTGCAGTTGTAAAAATGTATATATTATTATTCTCCCATTCACTTCTCTTGACCTGCACTGTTGGAGCTCGAAGCTTAAGAATTTCACTGTACCCTGTAATTACATCTTTGACCCTGTGCATGTGACTAATAAACTCTAGAGCAATGTTGAGAAGTCCAATCAAGAACATTGAGCAACAGTCAACAGCTGTTGATAGTGTGATCAGGATAGATACTTAGATACTGGTTTACATAACTACATGAGAACAGGGTGTACCTGCCTGAGGGACAAACTCTTAAGTCCTAACAAAATATTTTATTATAGCTAACCTTTGGCTAGGCCTCTCGGGAACTAAAAACAACACATTGCGCAAGATAGTCCTCTCCATTAAGCCTAGTCTTGGAGTAAAACAGCACGCTTTTTAGTCTAGCACAAGTGCTTTTTAGTCTAGCACAAGCTTTAATCTGTGTCTGGTAACCTGCCCCTATATGAGCCAAACGGATTTACCAGTCATCGACAATCATCAGACGAATGTTTACCTGTCGTAGATGAGTCCGTCAATGCCCTGTTCCCGTAGCTTGGTCCTGTTGTCGTGGTCGTTGTTGAGGTCTCCCCAGCAGAACACTACCAGGCCTTTAGACTGGGCCTCTCGGATGTGCTCCAGGTTCTGAAGGAGCTCCTCAGTGTGGGCACTAATACCCTACAGACACAATCAGAGTTGACTGATCCCCTACATTAGCACAGACACATCCATCCACCCATCCCAGTTCCACCACTCACCAGGAGGTTTTCGCTCTGTGCGAAGCTCATGGCGATCTGTGTGGTGCGACAGCGGATGTCCATGAGCTCCGGGTAGATCTCAGAGATGCCCTGGGTCAGGAACAGGATTGGGTACTTGTTCTGCTTCTGACGAACCCTTGGGGAGAATACAGCATTTATGGTTAACTTCACTGTAGCCCCCCCCCCCTTACGTATGCATTCATAAAGCCTTCATAACAGCTACATAACACGTGTCATAGGCAGTCATAAACATACATATTACAACTATGTAAACAAGGCTTCAGCTCGGCAGGTTAACACTGTCTTCAGTCTGACTGTTGGATAACTGGTCGGTAAGCGGTGCTTACATAGTGCAGATGTCAGGGTCGAAGCAGGAGAAGACGATGCGTCTCTTGCCAGCTCTCTGCAGCACACAGGTCAGTATGATGTCCAGGAACAGGTTCATGTTGAAGTACGAGGACAGGTTTCCTTCCCACGAACCATCCTGTTGTAAACAAAATCACAACCATCCAATGTGATAAGGGTTGTTACTATCGGACCATGATAGGAGTTAAAAATACAAAAGTGTTCCTATTTGACTTGAACCACAAGCCCTAACCCTAAAAAAACAGATGGGTCATGTACGTGCTCATCGGTTCAGCCACTTAGGTACTTTCTAGCATGACCACCTCGTGACTTCCCATCTCCAGTATCACTGACTGGCTGTACCTACCTTCATCTGACAAACCCACTTCAGCTCGATGTTGAAGCCCACATTTTCAGGCACTGCTTGGAATATCTGGAACATGACATGACATTGGGAATCAGTTATAATAGGACACAGAAGCTCAAGGTTGGGATAGGCTAGTTCACAAAGATCACCAAATAACCCCATCATATGGTAACCTCGACAGCGGTGACGCCTACTAGGAGGTTATCTACCTGGGAAAAGGAAGGGAAGGGCTGATGCTCGTCAACCTCTTCCTCTTCATCATCATCTAAGAAACAAAGTGGGAGTAAACCATGCACTTCACACACAGGCCGATACACAGTTCAGCTGCTCTGATGGTTCATCTTCAACTGCTTTAAAACAATGATGCAAGCAGCGGACATACAGTGCATTTGGAAAGTATTCAAACCCCTTGACTTTTTCCACATTTTGTTACGTTACAGCCTTATTCTAAAATTGATTCAATTGTTTATTTTTCCTCATCAATCTACACACAATACCCCAAAACAGTTTCTTTAAAACATATTAGCAAATGTATTAAAAAATAAACTGAAATATCACATAGGGTGCTATTAGGGTGCATAAGTATTTACATAAGTATTCAGACCCTTTGTTGAGCACCTCAGCCAGCGATTACAGCCTCAAGTCTTCTTGGGTATGACACTAAAAGCTTGGCACACCTGTATTTGGGGAGTTCCTCACAATCTTCTCTGCAGATCCTCTCAAGCTCTGTCAGGTTGGATGGGGAGCGTCGCTGAACAGCTATTTTCAGGTCTCTCCAGAGATGTTCGATTGGGTTCAAGTCCGGACTCTGGCTGGGTCACTCAAGGACATTCAGAGACTTGTTCCGAAGCCACTCCTGCGTTGTCTTGGCTGTGTCCTTAGGGTTGTTGTCCTGTTGGAAGGTGAACCTTCACCGCAGTCGGAGGTCCTCAGCGCTCTGGAGCAGGATTTCATCAAGGATATCTCTGTACTTTGCTCCGTTCATCTTTGCCTCGATCCTAGTCTCCCAGTCCCTGCCGCTGAAAAACATCCCCACAGCACGATGCTGCCACCACCATGCTTTAACCTGGCACCACCCCTACGGTTTCTCCAGACGTGACGCTTGGCTTTCAGGCCAAAGAGTTCAATCTTGGTTTCATCAAACCAGAGACTCTTGTTTCTCATGGTCAGAGTCCTTTAGATGCCTTTTGGCAAACTCCAAACGGGCTGTCAGGTGACTTTTACAGAGGAGTAGCTTCAGTCTGGCCACTCTACCACAAAGGCCTGATTAGTGGAGTGCTGCAGAGATGGTTGTCCTTCTGGAAGGTTCTCCCATCTCCATAAAGGGCCTCTGGAGCTCTGTCAGAGTAACCATCGGGTTCTTGGTCACCTTCCTGACCAATGCCCTTCTCCCCCAATTGTTCAGTTTGGCCAGCTCTAGGAAGTCTTGGTGGTTCTAAACTTCTTCTATTAAAGAATGATGGAGGCCACTGTGTTCTTGGTTACCTTTAATGTTGAAGACATTTTTTGGTACCCTTATCCAGATCTGTGCCTCGACACAATCCTGTCTCGGGGCACCAGGGAAAATTAATTCGACCTCACGGCTTGGTTTTTGTTCTGACATGCACTGTTAACTGTGGGACATTATACAGACAGGCGTGTGACTTCCAAATCATGTCCATTCAATTGAATTTACCACAGGTGGACTCCAATCAAGTTGTAGAAACATCAAGGATGATCAATGGAAACAGGATGCACCTGAGATCAATTTCGAGTCTCATAGCAAAGGGTTTGAATACTTATGTGAACATGGTATCTGTTTTGTATTTTTTTTTCTAAAAACCTGTTTTCACTTTGTCATTATGGGGCATTGTGTGTAGGATTTTGTGGTGGGTATTGTAGCCAGCGAAATATAAGAAAATACACTATACCTTTGTGGTCGTTCACCTTCAAGGCAGAAGCATGGCCCAACTGTTAATCAAACACAAAACCAAGTCATCTTTCACATCATATAGGCCTACTCCTAAATTGTGTGGGGTAAACCATAGTCTACATGACAAAAAAATACTTCATATTAACCCATTTCAAGGACTGGCGTCTGAGTGTATTAACTAGTAAAGGAGAAGCCAGAGGCTAGCTGTAGTTAAAAGCTCTTCTACCTTGAGCTGCTGTAGCTGGTCGTATGTGAGGTCTTTGACAGGAACTTCAAACAGGTCCAGAGAGAGCTTGTCTCCTTTCTGACAGGAGGAGAGGAAAATAAAATAAAAAGTAAGGAAACTGTACAGGGTGCACCCGACAGGATTTATGTTGTTGTTTACCTTCTTAGTGGAGATGCAGCAGGTGAGATCGTGGTACACGATGGGGACGCAGTCCTTGGAGAGATGGACGTCAAACTCTACATAGGCAGCCCCCTTCAGAAACATACAACACACATGCAGTCAACTCTGATGTAAAACCAGATCAGATACATTTTCAAGTGTTTTACGTTTTGTAGGAATACTCACATGATTGGCAGCACTTTTAAACGAGGCAATGGTGTTCTCCCTAACTTTGGTATGTCTGAAAATCAAAACCAGACATTTTTTGCACAAAACCAAAGGCACCCAAATCACAATTTACAGTATAACACAGATACCAAACCAATTGTGTACGGTCAGACTACTAGTTAATGACTTGCACTCTGACAACTTCTGGCTGAGATTCAGAGGCAAGGTTTTCCCAGTACAGTGACATGACAAGAAACCAGAAAGAACAATGTCTTTGTTGTTGTTCGTTGACCTCGACTTCCTCTGTTGATGTCTCAGTCTGACTGAGCATGTCCTAACTTGCACTGAAACGTTGAAGCCAGACAGAACACGACAATTGCATTCAAACATTTAATAAAACAGAGTACGAAAGGGACTTTGTGTTATTGAGTAGTCCTGCTTCAACACACACATAGACAATCATTAGGTACATCAACACCTAATAATCAATTGTGTCGTGTGTGCATCTCTCACTTGGCTGCGTGTGTGCTGCCGGCCCCTCTGTGGCCTACGTCCAGGGGGGCACTCCTCTTCCTCCAGTACTTGGTGAAGGACGAGCTCATGTCACACTGTAGTCCCTCGATAGGACGGATCACCAGGTAGTCCACTGGAACAGAAAAATACATGACTTTACATTATTATATATATATATATATATATTTATTTTTTTAAATGTGAATTCTACTCATTAATTAACTTTAAATCTGACTTTTATTTTTTACCAGGGAAACATCTTAGCTAACCCTCTGGCCCCAAGTCATCTAATCCTGCATTTACATTCTAGTTCCTGTTTTGACCTATTTCCCACCCTGTTTGACAGTTACATGCTAAGCGGAAAGTTGACTGTTTACATAGGGAAAAGGGCTGCAGGAGGAACTGGATGTGCTGACCTACAGTCTGCTAAATGACTTAAATGTAAATGTATTCTACAGGGTTGGGGTCATTTTTTTCTCTTTTTTTACCCCACTCCCTTTTCTCCCCAATTTCATTAATATCCAATTGGTAAGGAGTCAATTTAAATTTAAGTCATTCAATTTAGGAAGGGATTTGAATTAAACAATTTAAAAGTTTTGAAATAAAAAGTTCCTCCCTTTCAATTTATTGATTAATATTTTTTTATTTTGAGTATTGAAATAGAATTTCAGTTTCGGTGAATTAACTGACTAATTCCATTTCTGAAAGACCTGTCAGTCAATACAGACTGAATCCGAGTTTTAGACTATCTATTTAACATAGTCAGTTACTCTTAGGGAAATATAGAAGTTTTCAAATTTAACCTGTATTTAACTAGGTAAGCCAGTTAAGAACAACTTCTTATTTATAATGACGGCCAAACCCGGACAACGCTGGGCCAATTGTGCGCCGCCCTATGGGACTCCCAATCAAGGGCGGATGTGATACAGCCTGGATTCGAACCAGGGACTGTAGGGATGCCTCTTGCACTGAGATACAGTGCCTTAGACCTCCGCACCACTCGGGAGTATATTCAATAAGTCCTGCTCCATCCGAATCAAGTTTTCTGCAAATATCCCATTGATATTAATACCTGATTTACAAAGAGCTACATGGGTGTCAAGTAGTAGCTTTTTAAAAATAAAATATTACAAGACCACTTGTTCCAGGAGGGGTAGGGTTGCTCACCTCGGACTTTGCCCAGGGTCTGTCTGGAGTTGCGTTTCATGATGGGCAGAGTGACCACACCCGTGTCCTTGCCACTCTCCACAAAGAATGAGGAGAGAAGGCAGGCCGTACCCACGGTCCCCGGGTGGGCATCCCCTGCCACCACATGCTCACCCATGTCCTCCTGTTTAGGAGGGGAAGAAAGGGTTAATAGATTCACTCTGTACTGTATATATACACACACACGGTCTGACACTGACTTTCTGCTAAAACCCTGGTTTGGGAGTATAGTTACAACACGAAAATGTGTTGTTTCTGTAGAGTTCACAATAGTCATCCTGCTGTGAACTGTACCTCAAAGAAGTCAAAGGTGAGTTCCAGGTTGTCAGGGTCCATGGTGTGGATGACGTACTCTGTCCACTGTGAGGCCTCCAGGGCATAACCACACTCAGGCTGGGAGTGGCGGGACTTGTACCCATCTCCACTGATC
Source organism: Salvelinus alpinus (assembly GCF_045679555.1). NCBI lineage: Eukaryota > Metazoa > Chordata > Actinopteri > Salmoniformes > Salmonidae > Salvelinus > Salvelinus alpinus. The sequence goes on along the minus strand of NC_092093.1, from coordinate 21,029,000 downwards.
ATACTGGTCTCCAGCGTGGTGGTCATCTTGTGCCACGCTACTGCGCTCTGCTCCTGCTCTTCATCATCCTCCTCCTCTTCTACACCTTCCAGTGTCAGCTTGATCCTGAGGTCAGGGAGGAAAGGTCACAGGTCAACAGAGGTCAAATTGGGAAAGGTTTGAGACCTTACAAGCCTGACTAGTAAGTTATGAATTTGAACAGGTGGACTAGTGTTCTCATCAATACCTTTACAGGAGTTGTCTGCATATTTCATGAATAAAGAGGATTTATTTTAGTGCCATGTTTGGTTTGAATCCATAAGTTATTTTGGGATAATTTCTATCTGCATTTGAGGAAATTCTGCCCCTTCTGATCCAAGCCACAGCCTCTTAGATAAGCACTCCGGCAGCAAACAGTGTTGAATAAGAGCCGCGTGTCTCTCGGCCTCACCTGAAACGAGACTTCTTATATTTCTTCTTGGTGATGGATACAGGAGACGTCTTTGAATAGTGCAGACGCAAACGGATCTCTGTCTGGCACGTCAGCCACCCAGAGTCCACACACTCTAAGCCATCTGCAGAAAGGAGTCGCAGGGAAACATGTGGTGAGTGTTCTGGCACAAACTGGCTCCTGCTGGATCACCCAGGTGAGTAACAGTACTTGGTGGTGGATGAGGTTAGCTATCCGCACACAATGCAAAGCACTTTGAGAAAATTGCTATGGAAATAAAAAGCCATTGTTTAAACATATTGTGTAGGGTGGGAAAACAGTCAAATTCACAATGTTTTACCAGATAACTGTAACCTCAAATCTTAGCAGTCTCTGATGGGGATGTGCTTTACATGTAACCTGTGAAGAGTTCAGTTCAACCAGCGGTTTGAGTCATTCCTCAGGGTCTTAGTAGCAGTTTGATGTTTATTGTCATAAATCTTGCCTTGGAGGCAGAACTGAGCAATTTCCACTTCATGAGCAAAGTCAAAATTGGCTATAGTAACAATTCATGAAAACAGAAATGTGCTTTTTGGTCTTAATTTAAGGTAATGGTTAGGCATAAGGTTAGCAGTGTGGTTAAGGTAAGGATTAAGGTTAGGTCAACCTATCAGGTAAGAGCGTTGGGCCAGTAACCGGAATTTGACAAACTGACTTGTTGGAAAGATGGCATCCTATGACAGTGCCATGTTGAACGTCACAGTTCTTCAGTACCGGCCATTCTACTGCCAATGTTTGTCTACGGAGATTGCTGTGTGCTCGATTTTATATACCTGTCAGTAACGGGTGTGGCTGAACTAGCCAAATCCACTAATTTGAATGGGTGTCAAAGATAATTTCCCCAAATGTATTAAATCAAGATGTGATATATTTAGTTGGACTTACTGTGGAATCCAAATTGGCCATTGTCAATATCAAGGTGTGATTCTGCAAGAGAATAAACAGGCATGAGGTCTATAGAAAACAAACCATATCAACTTCTAAAAGCAACATAAAATAGTAATAATAATGATATAGATTTTATGTTTTAAACCTTGACCAAAACGTGTCAGGCTGTAGGATTGAGGGTGAAACTACAGTATATTACATTTGTTCCCATCAAGTTGATTTTGAATGAGCTTTGTCTGAGTTCTGAAACAATGGTGTTTGAGTGGCCTCAAATCAATACAAGTGTAGACCTTACAGTGAAATGCTTACTTATAGTTAAGAAAATATTTACTAAATAAACTCTAAAGTAGAAAATCAAATCAAAAGTAACACAATAAAATACCAATAACGAGGTTATATACAGGGGGTACCGGTACCCAGTCAATGCGCTGGGGTACATTAGTCGAATTCATTTGTACATGTAGGTTGGGTTAAAGTGACTATGCATAGATAATAAACAGCAAGTAGCGGGGGGGTGGCAGTGTAAATAGTCCGGGTGGCCATTTGATTAAATTGTTCAGCAGTCTTATATGGCTGCTGAATCCCCTTGCCTCAACTAAGCATAGAAACATTTCCCAAACCAAGCTGGGCATCGTTCTGGTTTATATACCTGTGGGGCTCATCAGGCGTGGCTGCTGGTGGGTCTCCCACTTAGTGACTATCACCTGACAGGGACCACCTGCACTCTGCAATGCCAATGTTTAGTACAGCATTAAGACAGATATAGTCAACGTCACTTTGGTTACCAATCAGCAAGCCAGTCAGCAACCATTGGTTGATATCTGCAAAGGGGTTCTATTAGTTGACAGGAGGCAGAACTTTGGCATCATCTCTTCTACTACACTAACATATTTTGCTATCTCCTCTGAAAGATTTTGAATACTTACTTTAAAACATTTTAGAATTATCATTTTTTCTCCGGTCCAACATAGTTGGTCTGCTACAATATTTAAGCAATAAGGCATGAAAACCTGGAGATGATTGTGTGAATAACTCTTGACTAAGGGTTGTTCGAAGGCACAACGCGGAACGGAGGGCCAGGAAACAGCCCTTAGGAGGGAGACATTCACAATTTTTGATATTTTAATGAGTACATTTGTTTTATTTCATCCTTCCATCAGACAATTTAGTCCAAATATAGCCAAACGAGCTGGTCGTCCATTCCAAACGTTTTAAGCAAAAAAGGTTGCCATGCAGGCTAGTTACTTCTCCTAGCCAACTAAAGCTAACACAATCACACCAAGCAAACTATGTGCATTTTCATTTGTTTTCCCTTTGCCATTTCTTTTGATATATCCATTATAATGTTCCAAAATGAATTTGGCTGGCTCAGAGGAGCTCAGTCTCGTCACATTCACTCTCTCTATGGCACAGTGTAAAAACCTGCAAAGTTGTTGCAGAGATCAGAGGCAGGCAGAAAGGTTTAGACAAACCAAATGCTAGCCTAGTGGCATGGGGAAATAATGTCTAGTCACTTTTTTACTGGGAAGATTAAGTTTATAAATTGCCTGGCTGGGATGTGGGGCAGTGGATCATTCTATTGAAACTGTAACAGGCATTACCCAGGGACTGTGGTGAATAACTCCCTGCTATCAACCAACCAGCATCCAAACAACTCATTTTATAATTGGTATTAAAAACAGGTTAAATCACAAAAATAATTGAATGTGGTCCTGGTTTTAGGTTTCTGGCCATAGAGACATAGTAAAATGTGTTGTCATTACAGCTGGCCTATCTGAATGTGTGTGCTGAGCACCACCCCATGAGTCAACAAATTATGCTCTCTGACAAGTTAGTAATGCTGCTAGTCCACTGACAGTAGTTCAGACCAGGAAGGGACAGCACAGTTCAAATGAGTTGTTTTTTCCTCGTTTCCACATATGTTACTTCATATGCTACTGTCTGTAGGACACAACAGCCAGACGCGCTCTCTCTTTAGCTATCCCTCTCTGAAAGAGGAAGAGCTTAAAAAAAAGGGTGTAATTTGAGCCTCCAAGCTGGCCATATAGAGAGCATTACTGAGTACTGACATTAATAATTGGAATGGTAAAGAACATACTGTGCTTGTGTGTGTGTGTCTGTTCCAACTTCCAAGTCTAGCGCAGCATTAAATAACATGGGAGAGGCTCATGTCATGTGCACAGATCAGAGCTCAGCTATGGCCAGCTGGCAGAGCTCCAGGCATGCTCTCCTCTCTAAGAGTTATGTAGCAACTGCACAGAGGACAGCTAGAGGGGATCAACACAGATGTTGGGAAAGTGAGCTAAATAACCCATTAATGATCTTAGATATGCTATAGCGTAGCTAATCTAATGCTTTCTAGTGTTCACTCAAAACAGACTTACTCATAGACTAACTCGGTCACACTTGGATTACAGTGGCTCCATAGAAGACGAACTGTGTGTGAATTAAAACATCCTCTAAACAGTTTAGTATGAAGTACATTACATTTAAATGACATTAAATTTCATAAGAGATTAGCTGTGAAAATATCAGCAGGCTCCAGAACTGAAGTGGGGATATAAAATGGTGATCACGCTGTATGTAGGCTATTCATCACCATCATCAAAAGGAAGGTTTAAGAGCACAACACAACGACTCCTAGTCTGGCTCTAACCTGCTGTTAACACAATACTGTCAATCCTTTGTCAACTGTCAGTCAATGGCCAACATGAGATTACCACTAAGGCAACTACTTACGTAACTGGATTATGGTACAATCATTTTTAAAGACCAACCACAATGTATTTTGTTTAATATTACTCATTACATCATGCTGACAGCACATAAAATGTGCTCACCTTTGACTCCAGGAAGTGGCCTTTGAAATAGCGGTAGGTTGACACAGCACCTCTGGGCACACTGATGATCCTCTTCCACAATGTGCTGGGGAAGGAACATAATATGCGTAATTACTTAAACACCCTGTAGCTACAAACATCAACACAGAAATCATTCAGATCGCATTCCAAGAGAAAAGTGATATGTACCCATCGTGTTCAGCAGGTTGTAGGGTCACAGCTCTCTGATGGCACCAGTCTCCTAAAGCTTCACAGCTACCAACCACGGCTATCACCTCACCTAGTCATACACCATATTATTACGTTCCATTAATGCGCCGCGCCACACACACTCACCTTGCACGCATTTTCACAAACACCCCCACCCCCTTATTAGGTTCAAAAGATCAAGGACTTTTTAGCCAAAAGCCAAACTCTCGTGGAGAGGCTTGTAATCGAGAATCTTACCATATTAAGCACGATTTTAGATATAGGTTAACTGAGATTAGCTAAAAGATGACATTCCTGACTGACTGTCTGGTTAGTTGTCAATTTTTCTGTCTAAAGTTGTCTTGAATTGAATAGTCTTCTTGTTTCAGATTAGTCTGTTGCCCTGCAGTAGGGGTTGGTCTTACCTGGGGATGTGTCTCCCCTAACTGCCAAAGTCACTTGAGTTGTCTCCATAGTTGACACAGGCACAAACAAGGTCAATTGGAGGTGCAATCAAGCTGGAAAACCAGGAACTTAATTGTAAAACAGGCATGGATTTAGGCATAGATTTAGTGGATCAACAAACGTCCAACAAAGCTGTGCTGGGTACTAGCTAGCCATATATATATGACTAAAAAGATACGTTAATTGTCATCTCTTCTTTAGATGACATAACATTGTCAAACAATGGAGTTAAATTCTTACTAGTTAGGTCTTCAGGGAACACATTTTACAATTAGAGAACAATTACAATTGTTATGTTGAAAATCAGCTCTCTTTGCTAGGAACTAGCTATCTCTTTAAGACAAAATGAATATCTACATACCTTGCTTTTTAGTTATTTGCCAGGGGGTAGACAGCTAACATTAACGTTATAGACTTGATTCAAGAGAAGCCGTGCTGGCTATTCCATGCTGAAGTATCAGACTGGAATGAACACCGTTCGGTCCAGCTGCGTTGTGCTGTATTAGAAAAAATTACCATATCAACACAATCACTTGGGCACTTTCAACAAGCTAACTATCGTTACCTAACAAGTTAACATTACCAGGATAACATATATAAAACTAGTATTAGAACGTTCTCATGTTTGAGGTAGCTAACGTTATTGTCTTTGGCACACTGCGTATGATGTAGTTAAATTCAGACCGCCTAATTCCGGAATTCAGGATTTGTCAACAAAACTGACGCCAGTTAGCCATGCTAACCGGCTAACCAGCGGTTTACAGTAAGTTCGCTAGCTTGCAAGCTAGCTGCGCCCTTTACGCCAATGCGGGCAGACACAACCAGTAAACTAACGTTGGCAAGCTAACGTAGCCACAAAAGCGTTTTTACTTTCTCTCGCTACAAAACGTAACCATTGTAACTAAACAATATCGTCGCATAAAGCACAGATGGTATCCATTTACATTTCTCCATCAGCGGCCAGATCTTGTTCGATGTGGTGTATTTGGCATAGTTATTAACAACGTCTGTGATGCCGAGTAGTCTTGTTTTCACCAGTGTGAAATTAACACATTAATGATAAGAAACAATAGTGAACTCAACGTTTAACCTTCAAAATAAAAGTCCCGCATTAAAACTGATGCAACCGGATTCAAATAGTGTAATCACCATGCCATAATTGGAATAGATAATGCTAAACAAAAATCCGTACCAGAGTTTCTCCTGAGTAGAAGAGTCCCCATTTTAATGCAACACAATGTACAGAAAATTGTTGACAGTGTAATATGTAGGCCTATGTTCAATACGCATATCAGATAATCTGGCAGATTGTCTTTAAGGGCCACAATAAGGGCAGCGACAACCCTGGGTGTGTAAACATTGTGGATTTGGATACTAGAGGTGCTCCAGTTGAATGGACCTCACTTTTACTGCGACATATAGCCTACCTTATAGAAAATTGTGTACAGTGCATGTTCTACAAGCATATCAGAGTCAAATCGGACAGATTTCCCAGTCAAAGTTTTGCAATAAGAGTAGGCTGATACCCCATTTCATGAACCCAAGATTCACAGGTAATCCTACAGTGCATATACTGTATGTTCCCTATGCACTTATGTAGTCCAATACATCCAGAGTGAGATTTCAACTAATTATTATTTTTTTTTTGTAAAATTAATAATTATTGTATTTTATTGAATTCATTAAACAACATTCCAACCTTGTTTATCATTATCTAATCCAATTATGGTATGATTCGCCTATTTGTACCTGCTTGCATCAGTTTCAATGTGGGAATTGTATTTGAAAAAGGCGAAATGCTGATTCCACTATTGCTACTCACCACTAATGCTGTTCATTTCACACTGGTCTCTTCACCCGCTGGTTTTGCCAGGTTATGTCAGAGGGCCGTAGCCGGTTCTATTTTATTTTATTTATTTATGTCACCTTTATTTAACCAGGTAGGCTAGTTGAGAACAAGTTCTCATTTGCAACTGCGACCTGGCCAAGATAAAGCATAGCAATTCGACACATACAACAACACAGAGTTACATGTAACGGATGTGAAATGGCTAGCTAGTTAGCGGGTACGCGCTAATAGCATTTCAATCGGTTACGTCACTTGCTCTGAGACCTGAAGTAGGGTTTCCCCTTGCCCTGCAAGGGCCGTGGCCTTTGTGGAGCGATGGGTAACGATGCTTCGTGGGCGACCGTTGTTGATGTGTGCAGAGGGTCCCTGGTTCGCGCCCGTGTCGGGGCGAGGGGACGGTTTAAAGTTATACTGTTACATTGATGCTGTTGACCCGGATCACTGGTTGCTGCGGAAAAGGAGGAGGTTGAAAGGGGGGTGAGTGTAACGGATGTGAAATGGCTAGCTAGTTAGCGGGTACGCGCTAATAGCATTTCAATCGGTTACGTCACTTGCTCTGAGACCTGAAGTAGGGTTTCCCCTTGCTCTGCAAGGGCCGCGGCCTTTGTGGAGCGATGGGTAACGACGCTTCGTGGGTGACTGTTGTCGATGTGTGCAGAGGGTCCCTGGTTCGCGCCCGTGTCGAGGGGACGGTTTAAAGTTATACTGTTACATACACATGGAATAAACAAAACATAGTCAATAATACATTAGAACAAAAGAAAACAAAAAGTCTACATACAGTGAGTGCAAATGAGGTAAGAAAAGCGAGTTACGGCAATAAATAGGCCATGGTGGCGAAGTAATTACAATATAGCAATTAAACACTGGAATGGTAGATGTGCAGAAGATGAATGTGCAAGTAGAGATACTGGGATGCAAAGGAGCAAGATAAATAAATAAATACAGTATGGGGATGAGGTAGGTAGATAGATGGGCTGTTTACAGATGGGCTATGTACCGGTGCAGTGATCTGTGAGCTGCTCTGACAGCTGGTGCTTAAAGCTAGTGAGGGAGATATGAGTCTCCAGCTTCAGAGATTTTTGCAGTTCATTCCAGTCATTGGCAGCAGAGAACTGGAAGGAAAGACGACCAAAGGAGGAATTGGCTTTGGGTTGACCAGTGAGATATACCTGCTGGAGCGTGTGCTACGAGTGGGTGCTGCTATGGTGACCAGTGAGCTGAGATAAGGCGGTGCTTTACCTAGGAGAGACTTGTAGATAACCTGTAACCAGTGGGTTTGGCGACGAGTATGAAGCGAGGGCCAACCAACGAGAGCGTACAGGTCGCAATGGTGGGTAGGTATGGGGCTTTGGTGACAAAACGGATGGCACTGTGATAGACTGCATCCAGTTTGTTGAGTAGAGTGTTGGAGGCTATTTTATAGATGACATCACCGAAGTCGAGGATCGGTAGGATGGTCAGTTTTAGAGGGTATGTTTGGCAGCATGAGTGAAGGATGCTTTGTTGCGATATAGGACGCCGATTCTAGACTTAATTTTGGATTGGAGATGCTTAATGTGAGTCTGGAAGGAGAGTTTACAGTCTAACCAGACACCTAGGTATTTGTAGTTGTCCACGTATTCTAAGTCAGAGCCATCCAGAGTAGTGATGCTTTGACGGGCGAGCAGGTGTGGGCAGTGATCGGTTGAATAGCATGCATTTAGTTTTACTTGCGTTTAAGAGCAGTAGGAGGCCACGGAAGGAGAGTTGTATGGCATTGAAGCTCGTCTGGAGGTTAGTTAACACAGTGTCCAAAGAGGGGCCAGAAGTATACAGAATGGTGTCGTCTGCATAGAGGTGTATCAGAGAATCATCAGCAGCAAGAGCAACATCATTGATGTATACAGAGAAGAGAGTTGGCCTGAGGATTGAACCCTGTGGCACCCACATAGAGACTGCCAGAGGTCCGGACAACAGGCCCTCCGATTTGACACACTGAACTCTATCAGAGAAGTAGTTGGTAAACCAGGCGGGGCAATCATTTGAGAAACCAAGGCTGTTGAGTCTGCCAATAAGAATGTGGTGATTGACAGAGTCAAAAGCCTTGGCCAGGTCAATGAATACGGCTGCACAGTAATGTCTCTTATCGATGGCGGTTATGATGTCGTTTAGGACCTTGAGCGTGGCTGAGGTACACCCATGACCAGCTCTGAAACCAGATTGCATAGCGGAGAAGGTACGGTGGGATTCGAAATGGTCGGTAATCTGTTTGTTAACTTGGCTTTCGAAGACCTTAGAAAGACAGGGTAGGATAGATATAGGTCTGTAGCAGTTTGGGTCTAGAGTGTCACCCCCTTTGAAGAGGGGGATGACCGCGGCAGCTTTCCAATCTTTGGGAATCTCAGACGTTACGAATGAGAGGTTGAACAGGCTAGTAATAGGGGTTGCAACCATTTCTGCAGATAATTTTAGAAAGAGAGGGCCCAGATTGTCTAGCCCGGCTGATTTGTAGGGGTCCAGATTTTGCAGCTCTTTCAGAACTTCAGCTATCTGGATTTGGGTAAAGGAGAAATGGTGGGGGCTTTGGCGGGTTGCTGTGGAGGGTGCCGGGCAGTTGACCGGGTTAGGGGTAGCCAGGTGGAAAGCATGGCCAGCCGTAGAGAAATGCTTATTGAAATTCTCAATTATAGTGGATTTATCGGTGGTGAGAGTGTTTCCTAGCCTCAGAGCAGTGGGCAGCTGGGAGGAGGTGCTCTTATTCTCCATGGACTTTACAGTGTCCCAGAACTTTTTTGAGTTAGTACTACAGGATGCAAATTTCTGTTTGAAAAGCTAGCCTTAGCTTTCCTAACTGCCTGTGTATATTTGTTCCTAACTTCCCTGAAAAGTTGCATATCACGAGAGGTATTCGATACTAATGCAGAACGCCACAGGATGTTTTTGTGCTGGTCAAGGGCAGACAGGTCTGGATTGAACCAAGGACTATATCTATTCCTAGTTCTAAATATTTTGAATGGGGCATGCTTATTTAAGATGGTGAGGAAGGCACTTTTAAAGAATAGCCAGGCATCATCTACTGACGGGATGAGGTCAATGTCATTCCAGGGTACCCCGGCCAGGTCGATTAGAAAGGGCTGCTCGCAGAAGTGTTTTAGGGAGCGTTTGACAGTGATGAGGGGTGGTCGTTTGACCGCAGACCCATTACGGATGCAGGCAATGAGGCAGTGATCGCTGAGATCTTGATTGAAAACAGCAGAGGTGTATTTGGAGGGCGAGTTAGTTTGGATGACATCTATGAGGGTGCCCGTGTTTACGGATTTGGAGTTGTACCTGGTAGGTTCATTGATAATTTGTGTGAGATTGAGGGCATCAAGTTTGGATTGTAGGATTGCCGGGGTGTTAAGCATGTCCCAGTTTACGTCACCTAGTAGCACGAGCTCAGAAGATAGATGGGGGGCAATCAATTCACATATGGTATCGAGGGCACAGCTGGGGGCAGAGGGAGGTCTATAGCAAGCGGCAACAGTGAGAGACTTGTTTCTGGAAAGGTGAATTTTTAGAAGTAGCAGCTCGAATTGTTTGGGTACAGACTTGGATAGTAATACAGAACTCTGCAGGCTATCTTTGCAGTAGATTGCAACACCGCCCCCTTTGGCAGTTCTATCTTGGTGGAAAATGTTATAGTTAGCGATGGAGATTTCAGGGTTTTTGGTGGTTTTCCTATGCCAGGATTCAGACACGGCTAAGACATCCGGGTTGACGGAGTGTGCTAAAGCAGTGAGTAAAACAAACTTAGGGAGTAGGCTTCTAATGTTAACATGCATGAAACCAAGGCTTTTACGGTTACAGAAGTCAACAAATGAGAGCATCTGGGGAGTGGGAGTGGAGCTAGGCACTGCAGGACCTGGATTAACCTCTACATCACCAGAGGAACAGAGGAGAAGTAGGATAAGGGTACGGCTAAATGCTATACGAACTGGCCGTCTAGCACGTTCGGAACAGAGAGTAAAAGGAATAGGTTTCTGGGCACGATAGCATAGATTCAATGCATAGTGTTGACAAAGGTAAGGTATGATGTGAGTACATTGGAGGTAAACCTAGGCATTGAGTAATGATGAGAGAGATATAGTCTCTGGAGACGTTTAAACCAGGTGATGTCATCGCATATGTAGGAGGTGGGACAACATGGTTGGTTAAGGCATATTGAGCAGGGCTAGAGGCTCTACAGTGAAATAAGACAGTAATCACTAACCAGGACAGTAATGGACGAGGCATATTGATATTAGAGAGAGGCATGCGTAGCCAAGTGAACATATGGGTCCAGTGAGTGGTTGGGCTTACTGGGGACACGGCGATTCAGACAGTTAGCAGGCCGATGCTAACATGCTAACAGTTAGTAGGCCGGGGCTAAACAAGCTAGCAGTTAGCAGACCGGGGCTGGCAAGCTAGCAGTTAGCAGCCCGGGTTAGCAAGCAAGCAGTTAGCAGGGACTAGCAGTTATTGCAGCTTTCAAAACAAGTGGGAAGTCGGAACTGGGAACTCAAAAATTAATTTCAATTTAAGCGGCTTTTTAAGACATTTCAAATATTTAAAAAACTCAGACCGCTGCGCCACTCGGGAGACAAATGTAATATTATGTCTATATACTGTACAGTGTTGTAATGATGTGCAAATAGTTAAAGTACAAAAGGGAAAATAGGTTGTATTTACAATGGTGTTTGTTCTTCACTGGTTGCCCTTTTCTTGTGGCAACAGGTCACAAATATTAATGCTGTGATTGCACACTATGGTATTTCACCCAGTAGATATGAGAGTTTATCAAAATTAGATTTTTTTTCTCAAATTCTTTGTGGGTCTGTGTAATCTGAGGGAAATATGTGTCTCTAATATGGTCATACATTTGTCAGGAGGTTAGGAAGTCAAACTCATGTTGTGGGCAATGTGCACATAGCCTGAAATATCCGACTTCCGAACTAGGAACTCGGAAAAAACGAGGTCAAATCATGACGTCAGTGATCTTAAGGTCTGAAAAGAAATCTGATCACTGACGTCATGATTTGACCTCGTTTTTTCCGAGTTCCCGGTTGTCTTGAAAGCACTACAAGTCTAGCTGATAGTCATGTCAAGACAGCTGGGAACTAGGAAAAAAACGAAGGTCAAATCATGACGTCAGTGATCTTAGGTCGGAAAGTCGGAGCTCAAGAAAGATGCTCGTTGAAACAAGATCGTAATTGGATATCACGAAATTTGGGAGAAAATAAATAAATTATATATAATTTTTTTGAACGGTCATCCAACTTGGAAAAAATCAAGAAAGATCCCCGTTCCCGTCTTGGAATTCCATATATATATTTTTTCCAAGTTGGATGACCGTTCAAAAAAAATTCCCAATCGGAGATTTCTGAGTTCAGACTTCCCATTTGTTTTGAATGCGGCATACACCTCTCCAAGTCCTCACAGCTCCCCTTGCGCTGTGAATCACGTGGGTCGCGTCAGCGAGGCTAAACCTCCACCAAGGATAAACCCGTTAACCCCCGTGACTCACAGCCAAAATTCAACTCTTGTTGATATGCTTGCTTTGCTTCAGTTTCCATTTGATTTCAGCTATCACTCTCAAATGCAAAAGAAGGAAAATATAAATAAATATTAAATGAAGACATTGCTTAACAGGACACACAATATTTTACTTTAGGACTATCAGCAGCTCTGAAACATCAATGTCCCACTACAGCTATAAGGCAGTTAACAGTCAGTCGACTATTTACAGTCCCACCAGTGAATGTGTGCCTGTCTCTGCCTGAAGGAGAGCGGGATCAGGTGCTTTTAGGCCGCGCTCAAGTGTCCGTTCCTCGGATTGGATTATTACAGGATCACTGAGAAAAACAAGCTTCTCATGTTCCCTAAATTGTGCAGTATTGCTAAATACTGCACAATTTTAACACTTGCCCCCCAATCCCCCCTTCCCTAAAACACGTGTAAATATTGGACTATAAATTTAAACTAACACCTCCTGTACTGTGCTACCTGTTATTGTGTTTGTCCATTTACATGCTAAGTGAGTAAATGACTGTAAAGCATTAGTCCCTATGTCATGACAAAAAAACTATCTACCAGTCAAATGAGTTCCTATAATGCTTGCTTAAGGAAAAGACCAGCATGTTTTTCTGAAGTACAGCCTAATGATATTAGGGAAACCCATCTTGACTTAGCCTTGTGTGCAGTATTAGTATTTCTGTCCTTGTATTGCTGGAATACATAACAGCTATTTATAGTTCAAAGGCAATATATGTACAGGCTACGGATATGTATACTGTGTAGGTCAGCACACCTTCTAACCATCCATCAATTGCCTGTGTTTCTGACCTCATAAGGCCCCTGTTTTTGAGGTTGAGCCAGGATCCTGGCTTCTGTTCATAAGGTTGAACTAGGATCCTGGCTTCTGTTCATGAGGTTGAACTCGGATCCTGGCTTCTGTTCATGAGGTTGAACTAGGATCCTGGCTTACAGAATATGGGTACAGACAATGACCTTACATAGTGACATTAGCCCTGACCCTCTTTCGCAAGAGAATCGACCGAGAGACAGACTGAACCTAAATACCAAAGTGGATGACAGGCATCATGTGTCCTAGGCTACTGGGGTTCCCACTTACACAACCATGACTGACTATGTGTGTGTGGGGTTAGGGAGTAATAGAACCATTAAACTGTTTTGAATTATTGTCAAGAAGCACAACATCCAAGTTAATTATACCGTGGTGGCAGCCACACATTATTTTGCTGTAGCAGTTTGTGTTGTCATGACAACATGTTCATTCACCAGACCAGGCCAGAGAAGTAGTGATTGCATAAAGATTTTATGTGACTTTAGCCCCCTCCAATGTTCCCAAAGGGTATTGCACATTGCAAAGCAGGAGGTATCCCTCCTTTCTGCCGAGAGGACAAAAGAGGCAAGAAGCGGATTTAAAAGACAGTTTCTTAACCTATCAATAATTCCTCACCCAACACGCTGAAACACTTTTTCAAACACCCTTCAAACACCGATAAACTGAAAGCACGGTCATGTACCATGTACTTTATATTCATAGATTTGGAATCTGATCTCTGTCTCTCACTTTATGACGTTGAGTCTGGGGGGGAAATCAATTCTGAAAGCTGCAGCACAGTGGAAGTGTATGATGAATGTTGAACCATAGAAAACCACTGTGTGATATTTATTTGGACCAGGATATTATTAAATTCTTCTGTGGACTGTGTTCCAGTGGGAGTCTAGTGGGACACCAGTGAGCCATGGTACGGTCCTGGGGAAAGAGAGGCAGATTCATTTTTCGGGAGCCTGCTGTGCCTGTGGCAATATGTTGAAAAGCATTTCTGCTGCAATTACAATTGTTGCTTGTGTGTGTTATGAGTAAAGAATACGCTGAAGACTTCCGGGAGAGAGAAGAAATAGAAAGGGGAGAGATTGTGTCTTCACAGCGAGGTCTTGCTACACAACACTGATCGATGTCTGGCAGTGGCTGCTACTGCAGTGGGTGAGAGAGAGGGAGAGAGAGAGCAAGAGAGGGTGAGAGAGAGAAAGAAAGAGAAAACGATGATGGGAGAAACTGCAGCATTCTAAATATTTAACCCTCCCAGAGCGAGTGTTTCTCTCGTCTCCTCAACTTTATTGCCTTTCTCTCCTCCTCTCTCAGAGATAACTCACTGCCACAGACTCAAACATTAAAACACTACTGATGCTGATGTGATGAAGAGTGCTTGTATTTATAAGTACATAGCAATATGCCTAAGAACACTTCAAATCCAGTGTGAGTATCATGCAAACTTCTGGGGAAGTTTGAGTATCGAGTATTTCTGGGGAATGTACGTATATGCACTTAGCAATGTATGACCAGATGTGTTGGCAATAGAGTAATGCTGTTGTATAATAGGGTAGTTTGTAGCCCAGACTAAATTAGCAGTGCTGAGGTTCTTAATGACCACTCTATTTCAGGGCTCCCCTCAAAGGTATTCATTACCATTAACTATCATAATGCATGCCACACTGTATGGATTATGATTGATATGCATTCCTAACAGCATATTATGGTTGGTTAATATGCATTCCCATTCGAATAGCATATTGTGGCCAGGTTAATATGCATTCCCATTCGAATAGCATATTATGGCCAGGTTAATATGCATTCCCATTCGAATAGCATATTATGGCCAGGTTAATATGCATTCCCATTCGAATAGCATATTATGGCCAGGTTAATATGCATTCCCATTCGAATAGCATATTATGGTCAGGTTAATATGCATTCCCATTCGAATAGCATATTATGGCCAGGTTAATATGCATTCCCATTCGAATAGCATATTATGGCCAGGTTAATATGCTTTCCCATTCGAATAGCATATTATGGTCAGGTTAATATGCATTCCCATTCGAATAGCATATTATGGCCAGGTTAATATGCATTCCCATTCGAATAGCATATTGTGGCCAGGTTAATATGCATTCCCATTCGAATAGCATATTATGGTCAGGTTAATATGCATTCCCATTCGAATAGCATATTATGGTCAGGTTAATATGCATTCCCATTCGAATAGCATATTATGGCCAGGTTAATATGCATTCCCATTCGAATAGCATATTATGGCCAGGTTAATATGCATTCCCATTCGAATAGCATATTATGGCCAGGTTAATATGCATTCCCATTCGAATAGCATATTATGGCCAGGTTAATATGCATTCCCATTCGAATAGCATATTATGGTCAGGTTAATATGCTTTCCCATTCGAATAGCATATTATGGTCAGGTTAATATGCATTCCCATTCGAATAGCATTTTATGGCCAGGTTAATATGCATTCCCATTCGAATAGCATATTATGGCCAGGTTAATATGTATTCCCATTCGAATAGCATATTATGGTTGGTTAATATGCATTCCAATTCGAATAGCATATTATGGCCAGGTTAATATGCATTCCCATTCGAATAGCATATTGTGGCCAGGTTAATATGCATTCCCATTCGAATAGCATATTATGGTTGGCTAATATGCATTCCCATTCGAATAGCATATTATGGTCAGGTTAATATGCATTCCCATTCGAATAGCATATTATGGCCAGGTTAATATGCATTCCCATTCGAATAGCATATTATGGCCAGGTTAATATGCATTCCCATTCGAATAGCATATTATGGTCAGGTTAATATGCATTCCCATTCGAATAGCATATTATGGTCAGGTTAATATGCATTCCCATTCGAATAGCATATTATGGTCAGGTTAATATGCATTCCCATTCGAATAGCATATTATGGCCAGGTTAATATGCATTCCCATTCGAATAGCATATTATGGTTGGTTAATATGCATTCCCATTCGAATAGCATATTATGGCCAGGTTAATATGCATTCCCATTCGAATAGCATATTATGGTCAGGTTAATATGCATTCCCATTCGAATAGCATATTATGGTCAGGTTAATATGCATTCCCATTCGAATAGCATATTGTGGCCAGGTTAATATGCATTCCCATTCGAATAGCATATTATGGTCAGGTTAATATGCATTCCCATTCGAATAGCATATTGTGGCCAGGTTAATATGCATTCCCATTCGAATAGCATATTATGGCCAGGTTAATATGCATTCCCATTCGAATAGCATATTATGGCCAGGTTAATATGCATTCCCATTCGAATAGCATATTATGGTCAGGTTAATATGCATTCCCATTCGAATAGCATATTATGGTCAGGTTATAATGCATTCCCATTCGTAAGTAGGTCTTCATCATCTGTGTCATATTTAAAAGTCATTAAAAACATTATTTTTAACAGAGAACATTAGTTAATAATTTGCTTCTCTGTGGATTTTGAATCAGCCTGAAATAATTTGTAATTTCATGTGCTGTTCTGATTTATTTCTGGGATGAGCTGGTTTATGTAAGGAAGGAACAAATCCTAGAACATCTCCAAAATTGCTTGATCCTGATTTAAGGCCAAATTGAATATTGAATGTGGTCTATTAAAAACTTGATGAGAGCAGCTGTATATGTAACAGTTAGGAATCAACTTGAATGAGTTTCCTTTAAACTGACCCAAACATGTTGCTAATAAGGTTTGCTAATTAGTCATTTCTTTAGGCATATTCTGTGAGTGGGTCTCTACAATCCCAGGTAAACACCAGATAAAATAGAACTGTAAAATAAAGTTAGAACCACTTTCTGCAGGTTCTCAAGTCAAAGAGAAATCGGAAATTCAGTGACCAATTCCTGTGAGGAGAATCTAAGTTGTCATGCATAAAATCAGAATGAAGAAATGATTTTAAAAAGAACCTTCAAACTGTAGATTGAGAAACCTTCCCCTTTAGGGTGTTCATTAAAGCAGAGTTCTGAGTTTTCCTCCTCCAGATCTAATCATCTCTTGTGTGCTGATCTTCTGCTAGTCTACAGCGGATTATGAAGGAGATCCAGGCCTGCAGGCAGAAAAGTGATGATAGGCAGATCTGGTTCATGATTACATCATAAAAGAGGGCAGCGAAATGAATTACTGCTTGGTCAAGGGAATGGCTTCAATAGCAATGTGAATGTATACAGGTTTTCTTAACCAATTTAAAGGATTGTTGAACACATCAGTGCATTGCTGCGAAGAGGTCTCCTGTGGTTCTACACTTTTAGGGATCTTTGGCTGTCCTTATAGGAGAACCCTTTATTGAACCCTTTTTGGTTCGAGTTAGAACCCTTTTTGGTTCCAGTTAGAAACAAAGGAGATGATTGTGGACGTCAGGAACTTCAGGAAACAGCATAGGGTGCACCCCCCTATCTACATCGACGGGGCCACAGTGGAGAAGGTGGAAAGCTTCAAGTTCCTTGGCGTACACATCACTGACAAACTGAAATGGACCACCCACACAGACAGTGTGGTGAAGAAGGCGCAACAGATTATTTTCAACCTCAGGAGGTTAAAGACATTTGGCTTGTCACCTAAAACCCTCACAAACTTTTACAGATGTTAAACAGCCATCACTTGCACATTAGAGGCTGCTCCCTATAGGCATAGACTAGAAATCACTGGCCACTTTAAGGAATGGAACACTTGTCACTTTAATAATGTTTACATATCTGGCATTACTCATCTCATATGTATACACATATGTTTTCTGTACTTCTACGATATCTTTGTTGCTTAATAATATTTACATATCTTGCATTACTCATCTCGTGTATATACTGTATTCTATACTATTCTACTGTATCTTAGTCCGTTCCGCTCTGACATCGCTCGTCCATATGTGTATATATTCTTAATTCAGTCCTACTTAGATTTGTGTGTATTGGGTATATATTGTGTAATTTGTTTGATATTACTTGTTAGATATGACTGCACTGTCGGAGCTAGAAGCACAAGCATTTCGCTACACCCGCAATAACATCTGCTAATCACGTGTATGTGACCAATACATTATTATTTTATTTTATTTCAACCCTTTCCATATAGGGTACCACATGGAACCCAAAAGGGTTCTACCTGCAACCAAGAAAGGGTTCTATCTGGAACTCGAAAGGGTTCACTTACAGGGACAGCCAAATAACCCTTTTGGAACCCTTTTTTCGAAAAATGTATGCCTGCAGCCACAACCCCGTCGAGTGGCCTGGGATACGTACACTCATCAGCGAGGGAACCCACCCTCTAATGTAAAACTGAATGGCAGGTATTTGAGCAGGCATTACAGAGTGCAGATATCTCCCAGATCTCTACTGACCGATTGTCGGATCTGATGGTGCCCTGACTGGCCTGCCTGGGGACCTCCACTGACCAGAGAATCATGTAATATCCAAACTGCCTGTTCAAACTGGTTACAGACAGGACATGTTAGGGAGGGAGGGGTTGAGGAAAGCGAGGGAGGGGGGATGAAAGAGGTTGAAGACAGGGGGATGAGAGAGAACATTTAGAAAGAAAGAAATAAGGGGAGGAGGTGAAGAAAGAGGGTAGGATGGAGGAAGATGGAAAGAGGAAGAGAAGTAGTAGAGGAGGGAGAAGAATGAAAGAATGACAGTCATTACTATTCTACACACACACACGCACGCACACACACACACACCCCATCCAACTGTGACGGTAGATAAAAGGCCAACAAGAACCCCTGCAGCTGCGATAAGTGTACACCACTGCTTTAAAGCTTCTGAGTAGATTTTTTGATCCGAGTGGTAACAGTGCCGTGTGATGATTAATTCAGCAATAAGCCCTCTTCTATTTCCTTTGAAAGCAGAACGGAGACAGACAGACAGCGTGACTGATTCCTGCCTCCATCTCCTCCCAGCCCCTGACGGTTCCACTGGACCAAGCGTTTGATCTAACACAACATTTCCACCCTCCAATACCCTAAACCTCAACAAGACATAACAGGGAGGTAGATAAAGAGATACCAACCCTCTAAAGTGATTAACTTCTCCTGTCTGACTGAGAGATCCCGCAGCCACTGTTATTCTAGGTTCCCCTTATGTACAGTGATTAACTTCTCCTGTCTGACAGAGATCACGCAGCCACTGTTATTCTAGGTTCCCCTTATGTACAGTGATTAACTTCTCCTGTCTGACAGAGATCACGCAGCCACTGTTATTCTAGGTTCCCCTTATGTACAGTGATTAACTTCTCCTGTCTGACAGGGATCACGCAGCCATTGTTATTCTAGGTTCCCCTTATGTACAGTGATTAACTTCTCCCGTCTGACAGAGATCACGCAGCCACTGTTATTCTAGGTTCCCCTTATGTACAGTGGGTTCGGAAAGTTTTCAGACCACGACTTTTTACACATTATGTTATATTACAGCCTTATTCTAAAATTGATTAAATTATTTTTCCCCTCATCAATCTACACTTGTCATGTACAGTTGAAGTCGGAAGTTTACATACACTTAGGTTGGAGTCATTAAAACTCGTTTTTCAACCACGTTTTTCAATCACAATTTCTTGTTAACAAACTATAGTTCTGGCAAGTCGGTTAGGACATCTACTTTGTGCATGACACAAGTAATTTTTCCAACAATTGTTTACAGACAGATTGTTTCACTTATAATTCACTGTATCACAATTCCAGTGGGTCAGAAGTTTACATACACTAAGTTGACTGTGCTTTTAAACAGCTTGGAAAATTCCAGAAAATGATGTCATGGCTTTAGAAGCTTCTGATAGGCTAATTGACATCATTCGAGTCAATTGGAGGTGTACCTGTGGATGTATTTCAAGGCCTACCTTCAAACTCAGTGGCTCTTTGCTTGACACCATGGGAAAATCCAAAGAAATCAGCCAAGACCTCAGAAAAAACATTGTAAACCTCCACAAGTCTGGTTCATCCTTGGGAGCAATTTCCAAACACCTGAAGGTACCACGTTCATCTGTACAAACAATAGTACGCAAGTATAAACACCATGGGACCACGCAGCCGTCATACCACTCAGGAAGGAGATGCGTTCTGTCTCCTGGAGATGAACGTACTTTGGTGCGAAAAGTGCAAATCAATCCCAGAACAACAGTAAAGGACCTTGTGAAGATGCTGGAGGAAACGGGTACAAAAGTATCTATATCCACAGTAAAACTAGTCATATATCGACATAACCTGAAAGGTCACTCAGCAAAGAAGAAGCCACTGCTCCAAAACCACCATAAAAAAGCCAGACTACGGTTTGCAACTGCAGATGGGGACAAAGATCGTACTTTTTGGAGAAATGTCTTCTGGTCTGATGAAACAAAAATAGAACTGTTTGGCCATAATTACCATCGTTATGTTTGGAGGAAAAAGGGGGAGGCTTGCAAGCCAAAGAACACCATCCCAACCGTGAAGCACGGGAGTGGCAGCATCATGTTGTGGGGGTGCTTTGCTGCAGGAGGGACTGGTGCACTTCACAAAATAGATGGCATCATGAGAAGGGAAAATGATGTGGATATATTGAAGCAACATTTCAAGACATCAGTCAGGGAGTTAAAGCTTGGTCGCAAATGGGTCTTCCAAATGGACAATGACCCCAAGCATACTTCCAAAGTTGTGGCAAAATGGATTAAGGACAACAAAGTCAAGGTAGTGGAGTGGCCATCAAAGCCCTGACCTCAATCCTATAGAAAATTTGTGGGCAGAACTGAAAAAGTGTGTGCGAGCAAGGAGGCCTACAAACCTGACTCAGTTACACCAGCTCTGTCTGGAGGAATGGGCCAAAATGCACCCAACTTATTGTTGGAAGCTTGTGGAAGGCTACCCGAAACGTTTGACCCAAGTTAAACAATTTAAAGGCAATGGTACTAAATACTAATTGAGTGTATGTAAACTTCTGACCCACTGGGAATGTGATGAAAGAAATAAAAGCTGAAATAAATCATTCTCTCTGCTATTATTCTGACATTTCACATTCTTAAAATAAAGTGGTGATCCTTACTGACCTAAGACGGAATTTTTACCAGGATTAAATGTCAGGAATTGTGAAAAACTGAGTTGAAAGGTATTTCGCTAACGTGTATGTAAACTTCAGACTTCAACTGTAAATAAGGAAGTGATTGCATCTAAATAGTGAAGAGTGGTTTACAACATGGTTTGTATCACATTATTTTCACTGAATTACATTATGATTGTCATCGACGTGTGTATAGGTGGCAGGGAAGTCAGGCGCAGGAGAATCTAACTTAAAAACACAGCTCCAAAACCATAATACATAATCAAAGCAAAGTGGGTATGAGAAACCGATGCGCACCAATACAAACTACACGATCATGACCAAACAAACAATCTCTGACAAGGACATGAGGGGAAACAGAGGGTTAAATACACAACAGGATAATGAATGGGATTGGAACCAGGTGTGTAGGAAGACAAGACAAAACCAATGGAAAATGAAAAATGGATCAATGATGGCTAGAAGACCGGTGACGTCGACCGCCGAGCACCACCCGAACAAGGAGAGGCATCGACTTCGGTAGAAGTCGTGACAATAATGAATTGAATTGGTCACAATTGAATAAACTAATAGTTTGATTTAATTAGAAATGTATAATTGTAACATCACTTCCTCTCTGTTTTACTTTTAGCTTGCTTGGACAGTTTACCCACCTCCTTTTCCACCACAGCTTAGACTACAGGGAGCACAGAACCCCCCCCCCCACACACACACACCTAGCATTTCACTGTAATCTTTGTATTTCTAACAGTTTAGCAGAAGGCCACCACACCACATTAGAGTTAGTAAGTGCACGAGAAAACAATACATTTACTAATGAATCTGTTTATGATCATTTTTCTCATTCGTAGCTCAATTAGTCCAGTAGCCTACTAGTTAAAGGTGAGTAGGTTTCCTTTACTACTACAGTATCTCATTTGCACTATTTTGGCGCTGTTTTTCATGTAACACAAACACAGAGATGTTCGGCAATTATATTTGGAACTCTGCCCCTCTCATCTCTCTCCTCTCCTCCCCAGTTAAGACAGAGCCCATAAACAACAGTGAGACTGACTACCACAGAATGCAGCACTGGAAAGCCATGCAGGCCAAGGTAACACCACGCTGAGTTTCAGCCTCTCATTTATACCTTTAAAATGGAGTCTAACACACACACAGAGCAGTACTCACAGATGTTGCTGAGTTTCAGCCTCTCATTTATACCTTTAAAATGGAGTCTAACACACACACAGAGCAGTACTCACAGATGTTGCTGATGTACAAGCCATGTTAAAACCAACTATCACCAACCTCACCATTGCAGACATCCATTTCCCTTCACACCAATACACATAAGCTGTTCATGTGATGTCACCATTACTCTCACTCTTGTTACAAATTATGCTTTTACCATATTTATTTTCTTTCTCTTAGGAATCATCTTTTATGCTGTGCTGCTGAAATGGACAATCAAACTGCTGTTGCTGCAGTGAATAAAACAATTCATCTTGTGCTTTCTGTCCATTCTTTTGAATGAATGTGGATTGTCCTACAGGACATTCTCTGAAGGATGAGGAAGGGATCCTGCAGGTTGTCCTACAGGAAAATGGCACTGAAAATCTTGTGGCATAACCTGCAGGATTCTTACCTACAGGATTTTGCTATAGGACAATTCCTGCATGTAGTCCTGCAGGATTTATTTGAGGACTATCTGCAGGATTCCTGCAGGAATGTTTTCTTGAAGGACAACTTGCAGGATTCCTACAGGATCCTGCAAGAGTTGTCCTACAGGAAAGTGGCCCCGAAAATCCTGTGGGATATCCTACAGGACTACTTATTCCTGCAGGATATATTTTCTGCAGGACTCATGCAGGATATTTTATGCAGGATTCCTGTATAACTTCTTAGGGCATTTCCACCTCAGATAAGAAAAATTATTTTAACTACAAGGTAAACATATATTGAGTGTTGTATGTGAGCAGTACTTACCTTTGTAACGGGAAAAATTAGGTGAATAAAGTTCCTATTCAGTATAGAGTTATTAACACAATGCTTAGCATATTTAAATGTTTTCACTGTCTGTAATACACTTGTTTTCCAGTGTTCTGGGTGTGTGAAGGTGTGAGTTGATGGTCACTAGACTTGATGCTGTATGTTATGGATTCAACTCATATCTGTTGATAGTGATTGACGCCAGACTGGAGGTACAAGGACCAAGGACACTGATTAATTATTGTATTTTTACTAAACACTGTGTGATTCTACAGCAGTTGACAAAGATGTTTTGACTTCCTACAAGCCTCTCAGCTGGTGTTTACAGAACATTTGGTGCTGTGTAATTAGGATATAAGGCCTTCTCAGAGAAGGCCAGGTCAGATATTTTCTCTGCTTCAGTGCTGGAGGTGTCTCCCTGTTGCAACTTGTACTTAAACCAAAAGTATTTTTGATTGATGTTATCAACAACTGCGCTCCTTTTTGTTCACCTGGAAATTCCCATTACAACCTTGTCATTACTGAGTGGGACATCACCTAGAAACACCACCACACCTGCTCACTATAACCTAAGACTGCCCTTAGGTTATGCCCACGCGGACATCGAATTTGCAAAATAAACAATTCCTCATCAAAATCTGTCTGTTTAAGCTAGAGAGAGGCCTGGGTTTTTTGCATGGGCTGCGTCTCAATCCAACGCATCCAGCGATGTCGGCCTTCTGCATCTGCGGTGGAAGGTGGCAGAGCTGTTTGTCAGACCAGGAGACATCTCGAAAATTGGTCTTCTCACGAAAACATCTGTAGCGTCCGAACGGTTTGGCCTAAAAACTAATATAGAAAGATGAAACTCTCACGAACATGATGATGTTCTCCGTTTTGCTCCCCACATGCGCACGGGACTCGTCTAAAGTTGGTACCGCCGATCTGCTAACTTCTGTCTGTAGTGTCCGAACGGTTTGGGCTACACACTAATATGACCCCACTATTGAAAGGTGAGACTCTCACAAAAATGTACATGTTGTTTTACTCTAGGATGCCCCAGGCCTCACAAAACTTTTCTGAAGGTAGGCTGGTACCTGTTAAAAAAATTAATGGAAGTATAGAGTACCAGTCAAAAGTTTGGACACACCTACTCATTCAAGGGTTTTTCTTAATTTGTACTATTTTCTACAATGTAGAATAATAGTGAAGACATCAAAACAATGAAATAACACATATGGAATCATGTAGTAACCAAAAAAGTGTTAAAAAATCTAACTATATTTTATATTTGAGATTCTTCAAAATAGCCACCCTTTGCCTTGATAACAACTTTGCACACTTTTGGCAATCTCTCAACCAGCTTTACCTGGAATGTTTTTCCAACAGTCTTGAAGGAGTTCTCACATATGCTGGGCACTTGTTGGCTGCTTTTCCGTCACTCTGTGGTCCAACTCATGCCAAACTATCTCAATTGGATTGAGATCGGATGATTGTGGAGGCCAGGTCATCTGATGCAGCACTCCATCTGATGCAGCACTTCTTGGTCAAATAGCCCTTACACAGCCTAGATGTGTTGGGTCATTGTCGTGCTGAAAAACAAATGATAGTCCCACTAAGCGCAAACCAGATGGGATGGAGTATTGCTGCAGAATGCTGTGGTAGCCATGCTGGTTAAGTGTGCCTTGAATCCTAAATAAATCACAGACAGTGTCACCAGCAAAGCACCTCCACACCATCACACCTCATCCTCCATGCTTCACAATAGGAACCACAAATGCGGAGATCATCAATTCACCTACTCTGCATCTCAAAAAGACACAGCGGTTGGAACCAAAAATCTCAAATTTGGACTCATCAGACCAAAGGACAGATTTCCAACGGTCTATTGTCCATTGCTCATGTTTCTTGGCCCAAGCAATTCTCTTCTTCTTATTGGTGTCCTTTAGTAGTGGTTTCTTTGCAGCAATTTGACCATGAAGGCCTGATTCACGCAGTCTCCTTTGAACAGTTGATGTTGAGATGTGTCTGTTATTTGAACTCTGTTATTTGAACACCGTTAAGCATTTATTTGGGCTGCAATCTGAGGTGCAGTTATCTCTAATGAACTTATCCTCTGCAGTAGAGGTAACTCTGGGTCTTCCTTTTCTGTGGCGGTCCTCATGAGAGCAAGTTTCATCACAGCCCTTGATGTTTTTTGCGACTGCACTTGAAGAAACTTTCAAAGTTCTGGAAATGTTCTGGATTGATTGACCTTCATTTTTATTTATTTATTTATATTTTTTTATTTATTTATTTAACCTTTATTTAACCAGGTAGGCAAATTGAGAACACGTTCTCATTTACAATTGCGACCTGGCCAAGATAAAGCAAAGCAGTTCGACACATACAACAACACATAGTTACACATGGAGTAAAACAAACATATAGTCAATAATACAGTGAAAAAAAATAAGTCTATATACAATGTGAGCAAGTGAGGTGAGATAAGGGAGGTGAAGGCAAACAAATATATGTATAAATAAATAAAAATATAAAAGGCCATGGAGGCGAAGTGAGTACAACACAGCAAGTAAAATAAAAACTAAAAAAACACTGGAATGGTTGGTTTGCAGTGGAAGAAAGTGCAAAGTAGAGACAGAAATAATGGGGTGCAAAGGAGCAAAATAAATTAATAAATAAATACAGTAGGTAAAGAGGTAGTTGTTTGGGCTAAATTGTAGATGGGTTATGTACAGGTGCAGTAATCTATGAGCTGCTCTGACAGCTGGTGCTTAAAGCTAGTGAGGGAGATAGGTGTTTCCAGTTTCAGAGATTTTTGTAGTTCGTTCCAGTCATTGGCAGCAGAGAACTGGAAGGAGAGGCGTCCAAAGGAAGAATTGGTTTTGGGGGTGACTAGAGAGATATACCTGCTGGAGCGCGTGCTACAGGTAGGTGCTGCTATGGTGACCAGCGAGCTGAGATAAGGGGGGACTTTACCTAGCAGGGTCTTGTAGATGACCTGGAACCAGTGGGTTTGGCGACGAGTATGAAGCGAGGGCCAGCCAACGAGAGTGTACAGGTCGCAGTGGTGGGTAGTATATGGGGCTTTGGTGACAAAACGGATGGCACTGTGATAGACTGCATCCAATTTATTGAATAGGGTTTTGGAGGCTATTTTGTAAATGACATCACCGAAGTCGAGGATTGGTAGGATGGTCAGTTTTACAAGGGTATGTTTGGCAGCATGAGTAAAGGATGCTTTGTTGCGGAATAGGAAGCCAATTCTAGATTTGACTTTGGATTGGAGATGTTTGATGTGAGTCTGGAAGGAGAGTTTACAGTCTAACCAGACACCTAGGTATTTGTAGTTGTCCACATATTCTAAGTCAGAGCCGTCCAAAGTAGTGATGTTGGACAGGCGGGCAGGAGCAGGCAGCGATCGGTTGAAGAGCATGCATTTGGTTTTACTTGTATTTAAGAGCAGTTGGAGGCCACGGAAGGAGAGTTGTATGGCATTGAAGCTCGCCTGGAGGGTTGTTAACACAGTGTCAAAAGAAGGGCCAGAAGTATACAGAATAGTGTCGTCTGCGTAGAGGTGGATCAGAGAATCACCAGCAGCAAGAGCGACATCATTGATGTAAACAGAGAAGAGAGTCGGTCCAAGAATTGAACCCTGTGGCACCCCCATAGAGACTGCCAGAGGCCCGGACAACAGACCCTCCGATTTGACACACTGAACTCGATCAGAGAAGTAGTTGGTGAACCAGGCGAGGCAATCATTAGAGAAACCAAGGCTGTCGAGTCTGCCAATGAGGATGTGGTGATTGACAGAGTCAAAGGCCTTGGCCAGGTCAATGAATACGGCTGCACAGTATTGTTTCCTATCGATGGCGGTTACGATATCGTTTATGACCTTGAGCGTGGCTGAGGTGCACCCATGACCAGCTCTGAAACCAGATTGCATAGCGGAGAAGGTGTGGTGGGATTCGAAATGGTCGGTAATCTGTTTGTTGACTTGGCTTTCGAAGACCTTAGAAAGGCAGGGTAGGATAGATATAGGTCTGTAGCAGTTAGGGTCAAGGGTGTCCCCCCCTTTGAAGAGGGGGATAACCGCAGCTGCTTTCCAATCTTTGGGGATCTCAGACGACACGAAAGAGAGGTTGAAGAGGCTAGTAATAGGGGTGGCAACAATTTCAGCAGATAGTTTTAGAAAGAAAGGGTCCAGATTATCTAGCCCGGCTGATTTGTAAGGGTCCAGATTTTGCAGCTCATTTAGAACATCAGCTGACTGTATTTGGGAGAAAGAGAAATGGGGAAGGCTTGGGCGAGTAGCAGAGGGGAGGGCAGTGCTGTTGTCCGGGGTAGGGGTAGCCAGGTGGAAAGCATGGCCAGCCGTAGAAAAATGCTTATTGAAATTCTCAATTATAGTGGATTTGTCGGTGGTGACAGTGTTTCCTATCTTCAGAGCGGTTGGAAGCTGGGAGGAGGTGTTCTTATTCTCCATGGACTTTACGGTGTCCCAGAACTTTTTTGAATTTGTGTTGCAGGAAGCAAATTTCTGCTTGAAAAAGCTAGCCTTGGCTGTTCTAACTGCCTGTGTATATTGGTTTCTGGCTTCCCTGAAAAGTTGCATATCACGGGGGCTGTTCGATGCTAATGCAGAACGCCATAGGATGTTTTTCTGTTGGTTAAGGGCAGTCAGGTCAGGAGAGAACCAAGGGCTATATCTGTTCCTGGTTCTAAATTTCTTGAATGGGGCATGCTTATTCAAGATGGTGAGGAAGGCATTTTTAAAAAATGACCAGGCATCCTCTACTGACGGGATGAGATCAATATCCTTCCAGGATACCCCGGCCAGGTCGATTAGAAAGGCCTGCTCGCTGAAGTGTTTCAGGGAGCGTTTGACAGTGATGAGTGGAGGTCGTTTGACCGCTGACCCATTACGGATGCAGGCAATGAGGCAGTGATCGCTGAGATCTTGGTTGAAAACAGCAGAGGTGTATTTGGAGGGCAAGTTTGTTAGGATGATATCTATGAGGGTACCCGTGTTTACGGAATTGGGGTGGTACCTGGTAGGTTCATTGATAATTTGTGTGAGATTGAGGGCATCAAGCTTAGATTGTAGGGTGGCTGGGGTGTTGAGCATGTTCAAATTTAGGTCGCCTAGCAGCACGAGCTCTGAAGATAGATGGGGGGCAATCAGTTCACATATAGTGTCCAGAGCACAGCTGGGGGCAGAGGGTGGTCTATAGCAGGCGGCAACGGTGAGAGACTTGTTTTTAGAGAGGTGGATTTTTAAAAGTAGAAGTTCAAATTGTTTGGGAACAGACCTGGATAGTATAACAGAACTCTGCAGGCAGTCTTTGCAGTAGATTGCAACACCGCCCCCTTTGGCCGTTCTATCTTGTCTGAAAATCTTGTAATTGGGGATGAAAATGTCAGAATTTTTGGTGGTCTTTCTAAGCCAGGATTCAGACACGGCTAAAACATCCGGGTTGGCAGAGTGTGCTAAAGCAGTGAACAAAACAAACTTAGGGAGGAGGCTTCTAATGTTAACATGCATGAAGCCAAGGCTATTACGGTTACAGAAGTCATCAAAAGAGAGCGCCTGGGGAATAGGAGTGGAGCTAGGTACTGCAGGGCCTGGATTCACCTCTACATCACCAGAGGAACAGAGGAGGAGTAGGATAAGGGTACGGCTAAAAGCTATGAGAATTGGTCGTCTAGAACTTCTAGAGCAGAGAGTAAAAGGAAGTTTCTGGGGGCGATAAAATAGCTTAAAGGAATAATGTACAGACAAAGGTATGGTAGGATGTGAATACAGTGGAGGTAAACCTAGGTATTGAGTGATGATGAGAGAGATATTGTCTCTAGAAACATCATTGAAACCAGGTGATGTCATCGCATATGTGGGTGGTGGAACTGAGAGGTTGGAT
This sequence comes from Salvelinus alpinus, assembly GCF_045679555.1. NCBI lineage: Eukaryota > Metazoa > Chordata > Actinopteri > Salmoniformes > Salmonidae > Salvelinus > Salvelinus alpinus. The sequence continues at coordinate 20,999,999 of NC_092093.1, read as the reverse complement.
ATGGTATAGAGAGCAGGGCTAGAATCTCTACAGTGAAATAAGCCAATAAACACTAACCAGAACAGCAATGGACAAGGCATATTTACATTAAGGAGAGGCATGCTAATCGAGTGATCAATAAGGGTCCAGTGAGTAGAGGTTGGTTGGGGTCGTGGCGATCCAGACAGCTGGCCGGGTATATGGCTATCGGTAGCAGCATAGGATGGAGGTCTGTTTGTAGATACCTCGTGCGTTTCCGTCGGTAGGTTAGTGGGGTTCCGTGTAGTGGGGTTCCGTGTGGTAGAGGGGATCAATCCAAATTGGCAAAATAGATATAGTGACCCAAGGAAAAAATAAAATAAATAAATAATAATAATAATAATAGTTGTCCGATATACTTGTTCAAATAGCAGCCGATAAGACAGCTAACGATTAGCGGGCCTCAGATGAGCGTTCAGGTAACGTCGGGACGGAGGTGCCAGTTCGATAAATCCCTCGGGCAGATAACGTCGGCAGTCAGTCGCGGCAGTCAGTCGTGAAGGCCCGGTGGGGTTCCGTATCTGCAGCAGCAACAAAAGAAACGGGTCCGGATGGTGATGGAACTCCTCAGCTGGCTAGCTCCAGAATGATTTGAGTTTGCTCCGGGGTCGACGTAAGCCAATAGTCACACGGTTTGCAGCTAGCTAGCTGCGAAATCAAGGTGCAAGTGTCCAGAGCCTGCGGCTGGAATCCGGGGAAACTGAGAGAAAAAGAGTCCCGGAATGCTCCGGTCCGAGTCGCGTTGCACAAAAGTGCCGGTAGATTATCGAGCTAAAGGAATAGCTGATGACCACTAAACGTGGGCAGCTGAAACACCAACGCTAGCCAGCAAACCGGCTAATTTCGGGGCAGCTACAGATTAGCTTCTGGCTAGCTATCGGAGTAGCTTCTGGTTAGCTTTCAGGCTAGCTTCTGAATTAGCCCCTGGCTAGCTTCCACGATGGATTTTCAGATTGAGGTAAATAATACTTTTTGTAATTGGTGAAGCGGGTTGCAGGAAAGCTTTTGCAGGAAAGCTTTTGTAGTTGAGTTCTTGGATAATAAAATAAATAAAAGATATGCGAAGAAAGGTGTAAATATATATATATACAGGACACGACAATACGGAACAGAAAAAGACGTCTGAACTGCTAAGCCACCTTGGAACAATTCATGTCTTATTGTAATGATGGACTGTCATTTCCATTTGCTTATTTGAGCTGTTCTTGCCATAATATGGACTTGGTCTTTTCCCAAACACAGCTATCTTCTGTATACCACCCCTACCTTGTCACAGTACAACTGATTTGCTCAAACGAATTAAGAAGGAAAGAAATTCCACAAATTAACTTATAACAAGGCACACGTTAATTGAAATGCATTCCAGGTGATTACCTCATAAAGCTGGTTGAGAGAATTCCAAGAGAGTGCAAATTGTCATCAAGGCAAAGGGTGGCTACTTTGAGGAATATATTTTGATTTGCTGAAACACTTTTTTGGTTACTACATGATTCCATACGTGTTATTTCATAGTTTTGATGTCTTCACTATTTTTCTACAATGTATAAAATTGTAAAAGTAAAGAAAAATCCTTCTACCACACAGCATGTTGATATGTTGGTGTTTTATAGCTGTTACCACACAGCATGTTGATATGTTGGTATTGTATAGCTGTTACCACACAGCATGTAGATATGGTGGTATTGTATAGCTGTTACCACACAGCATGTTGATATGGTGGTATTTTATAGCTGTTACCACACAGCATGTTGATATGGTGGTATTTTATAGCTGTTACCACACAGCATGTTGATATGGTGCTATTTTATAGCTGTTACCACACAGCATGTAGATATGGTGGTATTTTATAGCTGTTACCACACAGCATGTTGATATGGTGGTATTGTATAGCTGTTACCACACAGCATGTTGATATGGTGGTATTTTATAGCTGTTACCACACAGCATGTTGATATGGTGGTATTTTATAGCTGTTACCACACAGCATGTTGATATGGTGGTATTTTATAGCTGTTACCACACAGCATGTTGATATGTTGGTATTTTAAAGCTGTTACCACACAGCATGTTGATATGGTGGTATTTTGTAGCTCTTACCACACAGTATGTTCATACGTTGGTATTGTTTAGTTTTTATCACACATCTTGTAGATATGGTGGTATTGTTTGGCTGTTACCACACAGCATGTTGATTTGGTGGTATTTTATAGCTAGCTTCTACCTCACAGCATGTTGATATGGTGGTATTTTATAGCTGTTACCACACAGCATGTTGATATGGAGTATTGTATAGCTGTTACCACACAGCATGTTAATATGGTGGTATTGTATAGCTGTTACCACACAGCATGTTGATATGGTGGTATTTCATAGCTGTTACAACACAGCATGTTGATATGTTGGTATTTTATAGCTGTTACCACACAGCATGTTGATATGTTGGTGTTTTATAGCTGTTACCACACAGCATGTTGATATGTTGGTATTTTGTAGCTGTTACCACACAGCATGTTGATATGGTGGTATTTTATAGCTGTTACAACACAGCATGTTGATATGTTGGTATTTTGTAGCTGTTACCACACAGCATGTTGATATGTTGGTATTGTATAGCTGTTACCACACAGCATGTTGATATGTTGGTATTGTATAGCTGTTACCACACAGCATTTTGATATGTTGGTATTGTATAGCTGTTACCACACAGCATGTTGATATGTTGGTATTGTATAGCTGTTACCACACAGCATGTAGATATGGTGGTATTTTATAGCTGTTACCACACAGCATGTTGATATGTTGGTATTGTATAGCTTTTACCACACAGCATGTTGATATGTTGGTATTTTATAGCTGTTACCACACAGCATGTTGATATGGTAGTATTTTATAGCTAACTTCTACCACACAGCATGTTGATATGGTGGTATTGTATAGCTGTTACCACACAGCATGTTGATATGGTGGTATTTTATAGCTGTTACCACACAGCATGTTGATATGTTGGTATTTTATAGCTGTTAGCACACAGCATGTTGATATGTTGGTATTGTATAGCTGTTACCACACAGCATGTTGATATGTTGGTATTGTATAGCTGTTACCACACAGCATGTAGATATGGTGGTATTTTATAGCTGTTACCACACAGCATGTTGATATGTTGGTATTGTATAGTTGTTACCACACAGCATGTTGATATGGTGGTATTTTATAGCTGTTACCACACAGCATGTTGATATGGTGGTATTTTATAGCTGTTACCACACAGCATGTTGATATGTTGGTATTTTAAAGCTGTTACCACACAACATGTTGATATGGTGGTATTTTGTAGCTCTTACCACACAGTATGTTCATACGTTGGTATTGTTTAGTTTTTATCACACATCTTGTAGATATGGTGGTATTGTTTGGCTGTTACCACACAGCATGTTGATATGGTGGTATTTTATAGCTGTTACCACACAGCATGTTGATATGGTGGTATTTTATAGCTGTTACCAAACAGCATGTTGATATGTTGGTATTTTAAAGCTGTTACCACACAACATGTTGATATGGTGGTATTTTGTAGCTCTTACCACACAGTATGTTCATACGTTGGTATTGTTTAGTTTTTATCACACATCTTGTAGATATGGTGGTATTGTTTGGCTGTTACCACACAGCATGTTGATATGGTGGTATTTTATAGCTAGCTTCTACCTCACAGCATGTTGATATGTTGGTATTTATAGCTGTTACCACACAGCATGTTGATATGGTGGTATTTTATAGCTGTTACCACACAGCATGTTGATATGGAGTATTGTATAGCTGTTACCACACAGCATGTTAATATGGTGGTATTGTATAGCTGTTACCACACAGCATGTTGATATGGTGGTATTTCATAGCTGTTACCACACAGCATGTTGATATGGTGGTATTTTATAGCTGTTACCACACAGCATGTTAATATGGTGGTATTTCATAGCTGTTACCACACAGCATGTTAATATGGTGGTATTGTATAGCTGTTACCACACAGCATGTTGATATGGTGGTTTTTTATAGCTGTTACCACACAGCATGTTAATATGGTGGTATTTCATAGCTGTTACCACACAGCATGTTGATATGGAGTATTGTATAGCTGTTACCATACAGCATGTTAATATGGTGGTATTGTATAGCTGTTACCACACAGCATGTTGATATGGTGGTATTTCATAGCTGTTACCACACAGCATGTTGATATGTTGGTATTGTATAGCTGTTACCACACAGCATGTAGATATGGTGGTATTTTATAGCTGTTACCACACAGCATGTTGATATGTTGGTATTGTATAGTTGTTACCACACAGCATGTTGATATGGTGGTATTTTATAGCTGTTACCACACAGCATGTTGATATGGTGGTATTTTATAGCTGTTACCACACAGCATGTTGATATGTTGGTATTTTAAAGCTGTTACCACACAACATGTTGATATGGTGGTATTTTGTAGCTCTTACCACACAGTATGTTCATACGTTGGTATTGTTTAGTTTTTATCACACATCTTGTAGATATGGTGGTATTGTTTGGCTGTTACCACACAGCATGTTGATATGGTGGTATTTTATAGCTGTTACCACACAGCATGTTGATATGGTGGTATTTTATAGCTGTTACCAAACAGCATGTTGATATGTTGGTATTTTAAAGCTGTTACCACACAACATGTTGATATGGTGGTATTTTGTAGCTCTTACCACACAGTATGTTCATACGTTGGTATTGTTTAGTTTTTATCACACATCTTGTAGATATGGTGGTATTGTTTGGCTGTTACCACACAGCATGTTGATATGGTGGTATTTTATAGCAAGCTTCTACCTCACAGCATGTTGATATGTTGGTATTTATAGCTGTTACCACACAGCATGTTGATATGGTGGTATTTTATAGCTGTTACCACACAGCATGTTGATATGGAGTATTGTATAGCTGTTACCATACAGCATGTTAATATGGTGGTATTGTATAGCTGTTACCACACAGCATGTTGATATGGTGGTATTTCATAGCTGTTACCACACAGCATGTTGATATGGTGGTATTTTATAGCTGTTACCACACAGCATGTTAATATGGTGGTATTTCATAGCTGTTACCACACAGCATGTTAATATGGTGGTATTGTATAGCTGTTACCACACAGCATGTTGATATGGTGGTTTTTTATAGCTGTTACCACACAGCATGTTAATATGGTGGTATTTCATAGCTGTTACCACACAGCATGTTGATATGGTGGTATTGTATTGCTGTTACCACACAGCATGTTGATTTGGTGGTATTTTATAGCTGTTACCACAAAGCATGTTAATATGGTGGTATTGTATTGCTGTTACCACACAGCATGTTGATTTGGTGGTATTTTATAGCTGTTACCACAAAGCATGTTGATGTGGAGGTATTTTATAGCAGTTACCACACAGCATGTTGATATGGTAGTATTGTATAGCTGTTACCACACAGCATGTTGATATGTTGGTATTGTATAGCTGTTACCACACAGCATGTTGATATGTTGGTATTGTATAGCTGTTACCACACAGCATGTTGATATGTTGGTATTGTATAGCTGTTACCACACAGCATGTTGATTTGGTGGTATTTTATAGCTGTTACCACAAAGCATGTTGATATGGAGGTATTTTGTAGCTCTTACCACACAGTATGTTCATACGTTGGTATTGTTTAGTTGTTATCACACAACTTGTAGATATGGTGGTATTGTTTGGCTGTTACCACACAGCATGTTGATATGGTGGTATTTTATAGCTAGCTTCTACCTCACAGCATGTTGATATGTTGGTATTTATAGCTGTTACCACACAGCATGTTGATATGGTGGTATTTTATAGCTGTTACCACACAGCATGTTGATATAGAGTATTGTATAGCTGTTACCACACAGCATGTTGATATGGAGGTATTTTATAGCTAACTTCGACCACACAGCATGATGATATGTTGGTATTGTATAGCTGTTACCACACAGCATGTTGATATGTTGGTATTGTATAGCTGTTACCACACAGCATGCTGAAATGTTGGTATTTTATAGCTGTTACCACACAGCATGTTGATATGGTAGTATTGTATAGTTGTTACCACACAGCATGTTGATATGTTGGTATTGTATAGCTGTTACCACACAGCATGCTGATATGTTGGTATTTTATAGCTGTTACCACACAGCATGTTGATATGGTAGTATTGTATAGCTGTTACCACACAGCATGTTGATATGTTGGTATTGTATAGCTGTTACCACACAGCATGCTGATATGTTGGTATTTTATAGCTGTTACCACACAGCATGTTGATATGGTAGTATTGTATATTTGTTACCACACAGCATGTTGATTTGGTGGTATTTTATAGCTGTTACCACAAATCATGTTGATTTGGTGGTATTTTATAGCTGTTACCACAAATCATGTTGATATGGAGGTATTTTATAGCTAACTTTGACCACAAAGCATGTTGATATGTTGGTATTGTATAGCTGTTACCATACAGCATGTTGATATGGTAGTATTGTATAGCTGTTACCACACAGCATGTTCATATGTTGGTATTTTATAGCTGTTACCACACAACATGTTGATATGGTGGTATTGTATATCTGATACCACACAGCATGTTGATATGGTGGTATTTTATAGCTGTTACCAAACAGCATGTTGATATGGTGGTATTTTATAGCTGTTACCACACAGCATGTTGATATGTTGGTATTTTATAGCTGTTACCACACAGCATGTTGATATGGTGGTATTTTATAGCTTCTACCACACAGCATGTTGATATGGTGGTATTTTGTAGCTCTTACCACACAGTATGTTCATACGTTGGTATTGTTTAGTTTTTATCACACATCTTGTAGATATGGTGGTATTGTTTGGCTGTTACCACACAGCATGTTGATATGGTGGTATTTTATAGCTAGCTTCTACCTCACAGCATGTTGATATGTTGGTATTTATAGCTGTTACCACACAGCATGTTGATATGGTGGTATTTTATAGCTGTTACCACACAGCATGTTGATATGGAGTATTGTATAGCTGTTACCACACAGCATGTTGATATGGTGGTATTTCATAGCTGTTACAACACAGCATGTTAATATGTTGGTATTTCATAGCTGTTACAACACAGCATGTTGATATGTTGGTATTTTATAGCTGTTACCACACAGCATGTTGATATGTTGGTGTTTTATAGCTGTTACCACACAGCATGTTGATATGTTGGTATTGTATAGCTGTTACCACACAGCATGTTGATATGTTGGTATTGTATAGCTGTTACCACACAGCATGTAGATATGGTGGTATTTTATAGCTGTTACCACACAGCATGTTGATATGGTGGTATTTTGTAGCTTTTACCACACAGCATGTTGATATGTTGGTATTTTATAGCTGTTACCACACAGCATGTTGATATGGTAGTATTTTATAGCTAACTTCTACCACACAGCATGTTGATATGGTGGTATTGTATAGCTGTTACCACACAGCATGTTCATACGTTGGTATTGTTTAGTTTTTATCACACATCTTGTAGATATGGTGGTATTGTTTGGCTGTTACCACACAGCATGTTGATATGGTGGTATTTTATAGCTAGCTTCTACCACACAGCATGTTGATATGTTGGTATTTTATAGCTGTTACCACACAGCATGTTGATATGTTGGTATTTGAAAGCTGTTACCACACAACATGTTGATATGGTGGTATTTTGTAGCTCTTACCACACAGTATGTTCATACGTTGGTATTGTTTAGTTTTTATCACACATCTTGTAGATATGGTGGTATTGTTTGGCTGTTACCACACAACATGTTAATATGGTGGTATTTCATAGCTGTTACCACACAGCATGTTGATATGGTGGTATTGTATTGCTGTTACCACACAGCATGTTGATTTGGTGGTATTTTATAGCTGTTACCACAAAGCATATTAATATGGTGGTATTGTATTGCTGTTACCACACAGCATGTTGATTTGGTGGTATTTTATAGCTGTTACCACAAAGCATGTTGATGTGGAGGAATTTTATAGCAGTTACCACAAAGCATGTTGATATGGTAGTATTGTATAGCTGTTACCACACAGCATGTTGATATGTTGGTATTGTATAGCTGTTACCACACAGCATGTTGATATGTTGGTATTGTATAGCTGTTACCACACAGCATGTTGATATGTTGGTATTTTATAGCTGTTACCACACAGCATGTTGATATGGTGGTATTGTATAGCTGTTACCACACAGCATGTTGATTTGGTGGTATTTTATAGCTGTTACCACAAAGCATGTTGATATGGAGGTATTTTGTAGCTCTTACCACACAGTATGTTCATACGTTGGTATTGTTTAGTTGTTATCACACAACTTGTAGATATGGTGGTATTGTTTGGCTGTTACCACACAGCATGTTGATATGGTGGTATTTTATAGCTAGCTTCTACCTCACAGCATGTTGATATGTTGGTATTTATAGCTGTTACCACACAGCATGTTGATATGGTGGTATTTTATAGCTGTTACCACACAGCATGTTGATATAGAGTATTGTATAGCTGTTACCACACAGCATGTTGATATGGAGGTATTTTATAGCTAACTTCGACCACACAGCATGTTGATATGTTGGTATTGTATAGCTGTTACCACACAGCATGTTGATATGGTAGTATTGTATAGCTGTTACCACACAGCATGTTGATATGTTGGTATTGTATAGCTGTTACCACACAGCATGTTGATTTGGTGGTATTTTATAGCTGTTACCACACAGCATGTTGATATGGTAGTATTGTATAGCTGTTACCACACAGCATGTTGATTTGGTGGTATTTTATAGCTGTTACCACAAAGCATGTTGATATGGAGGTATTTTATAGCCAACTTTGACCACACAGCATGTTGATATGTTGGTATTGTATAGCTGTTACCACACAGCATGTTGATATGGTAGTATTGTATAGCTGTTACCACACAGCATGTTCATATGTTGGTATTTTATAGCTAGCTTCTAACACACAGCATGTTGATATGGTGGTATTGTATAGCTGTTACCACACAGCATGTTGATGTGGTGGTATTGTTTAGCTGTTACCACACAGCATGCTGATATGGTGGTATTTTATAGCTGTTACCACACAACATGTTGATATGGTGGTATTGTATAGCTGTTACCACACAGCATGTTGATATGGTGGTATTTTATAGCTGTTACCACACAGCATGTTGATATGGTGGTATTTTATAGCTGTTACCACACAGCATGTTGATATGGTGGTATTTTATAGCTTCTACCACACAGCATGTTAATATGGTGGTATTGTATAGCTGTTACCACACAGCATGTTGATACGGCAGTATTTAATAGCTAGCTTCTTCCACACAGCATGTTGATATGGTGGTATTGTATAGCTATTACCACACAGCATGTTGATTTGGTGGTATTTTATAGCTGTTACCACAAAGCATGTTGATATGGAGGTATTTTATAGCTAACTTCAACCACACAGCATGTTGATATGTTGGTATTGTATAGCTGTTACCACACAGCATGTTGATATGTTGGTATTGTATAGCTGTTACCACACAGCATGTTGATATGTTGGTATTGTATAGCTGTTACCACACAGCATGTTGATATGGTAGTATTGTATAGCTGTTACCACACAGCATGTTGATATGTTGGTATTGTATAGCTGTTACCACACAGCATGTTGATATGTTGGTATTTTATAGCTGTTACCACACAGCATGTTGATATGGTGGTATTTTATAGCTGTTACCACACAGCATGTTGATATGGTGGTATTTTATAGCTGTTACCACACAACATGTTGATATGGTAGGTATTTTATAGCTGTTACCACACAGCATGTTAATATGGTGGTATTGTATTGCTGTTACCACACAGCATGTTGATATGGTAATATTTTATAGCTAGCTTCTACCACACAGCATGTTGATATTGTAGTATTTTGTAGCTTCTACCACACAGCATGTTGATATGGTGGTATTGTATAGCTGTTACCACACAGCATGTTGATATGTTGGTATTTTAAAGCTGTTACCACACAGCATGTTGATATGGTGGTATTTTGTAGCTCTTACCACACAGTATGTTCATACGTTGGTATTGTTTAGTTTTTATCACACATCTTGTAGATATGGTGGTATTGTTTGGCTGTTACCACACAGCATGTTGATATGGTGGTATTTTATAGCTAGCTTCTACCTCACAGCATGTTGATATGTTGGTATTTATAGCTGTTACCACACAGCATGTTGATATGGTGGTATTTTATACCTGTTACCACACAGCATGTTGATATTGTAGTATTTTGTAGCTTCTACCACACAGCATGTTGATATGGTGGTATTGTATAGCTGTTACCACACAGCATTTTGATATGGTGGTATTTTATAGCTGTTACCACACAGCATGTTGATATGGTAGTATTTTATAGCTGTTACCACACAGCATGATGATATGGTGGTATTTTATAGCTGTTACCACACAGCATGTTGATATGGTGGTATTTTATAGCTGTTACCACACAGCATGTTGATATGGTAGTATTTTGTGGCTTCTACCACACAGCATGTTGATATGGTGGTATTTTATAGCTGTTACCACACAGCATGTTGATATGGAGTATTGTATAGCTGTTACCACACAGCATGTTGATATGGTGGTATTTCATAGCTGTTACAACACAGCATGTTGATATGTTGGCATTTTATAGCTGTTACCACACAGCATGTTGATATGTTGGTATTGTATAGCTGTTACCACACAGCATGTTGATATGTTGGTGTTTTATAGCTGTTACCACACAGCATGTTTATATGTTGGTATTGTATAGCTGTTACCACACAGCATGTTGATATGTTGGTATTGTATAGCTGTTACCACACAGCATGTAGATATGGTGGTATTTTATAGCTGTTACCACACAGCATGTTGATATGGTGGTATTTTGTAGCTGTTACCACATAGCATGTTGATATGTTGGTATTGTATAGCTGTTACCACACAGCATGTTGATATGGTGGTATTTTATAGCTGTTACCACACAGCATGTTGATATGGTAGTATTTTATAGCTAACTTCTACCACACAGCATGTTGATATGGTGGTATTGTATAGCTGTTACCACACAGCATGTTGATATGGTGGTATTTTATAGCTGTTACCACACAGCATGTTGATATGGTGGTATTTTATAGCTGTTACCACACAGCATGTTGATATGGTGGTATTTTATAGCTGTTACCACACAGCATGTTGATATGGTGGTATTTTATAGCTGTTACCACACAGCATGTTGATATGTTGGTATTTTAAAGCTGTTACCACACAACATGTTGATATGGTGATATTTTGTAGCTCTTACCACACAGTATGTTCATACGTTGGTATTGTTTAGTTTTTATCACACATCTTGTAGATATGGTGGTATTGTTTGGCTGTTACCACACAGCATGTTGATATGGTGGTATTTTATAGCTAGCTTCTACCTCACAGCATGTTGATATGTTGGTATTTATAGCTGTTACAACACAGCATGTTGATATGGTGGTATTTTATAGCTGTTACCACACAGCATGTTGATATGGAGTATTGTATAGCTGTTACCATACAGCATGTTAATATGGTGGTATTGTATAGCTGTTACCACACAGCATGTTGATATGGTGGTATTTCATAGCTGTTACCACACAGCATGTTGATATGGTGGTATTCTATAGCTGTTACCACACAGCATGTTAATATGGTGGTATTTCATAGCTGTTACCACACAGCATGTTAATATGGTGGTATTGTATAGCTGTTACCACACAGCATGTTGATTTGGTGGTATTTTATAGCTGTTACCACAAAGCATGTTGATATGGAGGTATTTTGTAGCTCTTACCACACAGTATGTTCATACGTTGGTATTGTTTAGTTGTTATCACACAACTTGTAGATATGGTGGTATTGTTTGGCTGTTACCACACAGCATGTTGATATGGTGGTATTTTATAGCTAGCTTCTACCTCACAGCATGTTGATATGTTGGTATTTATAGCTGTTACCACACAGCATGTTGATATGGTGGTATTTTATAGCTGTTACCACACAGCATGTTGATATAGAGTATTGTATAGCTGTTACCACACAGCATGTTGATATGGAGGTATTCTATAGCTAACTTCGACCACACAGCATGATGATATGTTGGTATTGTATAGCTGTTACCACACAGCATGTTGATATGGTAGTATTGTATAGCTGTTACCACACAGCATGTTGATATGTTGGTATTGTATAGCTGTTATCACACAGCATGTTGATTTGGTGGTATTTTATAGCTGTTACCACACAGCATGTTTATATGGTAGTATTGTATAGTTGTTACCACACAGCATGTTGATATGTTGGTATTGTATAGCTGTTACCACACAGCATGCTGATATGTTGGTATTTTATAGCTGTTACCACACAGCATGTTGATATGGTAGTATTGTATATTTGTTACCACACAGCATGTTGATTTGGTGGTATTTTATAGCTGTTACCACAAATCATGTTGATATGGAGGTATTTTATAGCTAACTTTGACCACAAAGCATGTTGATATGTTGGTATTGTATAGCTGTTACCACACAGCATGTTGATATGGTAGTATTGTATAGCTGTTACCACACAGCATGTTCATATGTTGGTATTTTATAGCTAGCTTCTAACACACAGCATGTTGATATGGTGGTATTGTATAGCTGTTACCACACAGCATGTTGATGTGGTGGTATTGTTTAACTGTTACCACACAGCATGTTGATATGGTGGTATTTTATAGCTGTTACCACACAACATGTTGATATGGTGGTATTGTATATCTGATACCACACAGCATGTTGATATGGTGGTATTTTATAGCTGTTACCACACAGCATGTTGATATGGTGGTATTTTATAGCTGTTACCACACAGCATGTTGATATGTTGGTATTTTATAGCTTCTACCACACAGCATGTTAATATGGTGGTATTGTATAGCTGTTACCACACAGCATGTTGATACGGCAGTATTTAACAGCTAGCTTCTTCCACACAGCATGTTGATATGGTGGTATTGTATAGCTATTACCACACAGCATGTTGATTTGGTGGTATTTTATAGCTGTTACCACACAGCATGTTGATATGTTGGTATTGTATAGCCTGTTACCACACAGCATGTTGATATGTTGGTATTTTATAGCTGTTACCACACAGCATGTTGATATGGTGGTATTTTATAGCTGTTACCACACAGCATGTTGATATGGTGGTATTTTATAGCTGTTACCACACAACATGTTGATATGGTAGTATCTTATAGCTGTTACCACACAGCATGTTAATATGGTGGTATTTTATAGCTATTACCACAAAGCATGTTGATATGGAGGTATTTTATAGCTAACTTCAACCACACAGCATGTTGATATGTTGGTATTGTATAGCTGTTACCACACAGCATGTTGATATGTTGGTATTGTATAGCTGTTACCACACAGCATGTTGATATGTTGGTATTTTATAGCTGTTACCACACAGCATGTTGATATGGTGGTATTTTATAGCTGTTACCACACAGCATGTTGATATGGTGGTATTTTATAGCTGTTACCACACAACATGTTGATATGGTAGTATCTTATAGCTGTTACCACACAGCATGTTAATATGGTGGTATTGTATTGCTGTTACCACACAGCATGTTGATATGGTAATATTTTATAGCTAGCTTCTACCACACAGCATGTTGATATGGTGGTATTTTATAGCTGTTACCACACAGCATGTTGATATGGTGGTATTTTATAGCTGTTACCACACAGCATGTTGATATTGTAGTATTTTGTAGCTTCTACCACACAGCATGTTGATATGGTGGTATTGTATAGCTGTTACCACACAGCATGTTGATATGTTGGTATTTTAAAGCTGTTACCACACAGCATGTTGATATGGTGGTATTTTGTAGCTCTTACCACACAGTATGTTCATACGTTGGTATTGTTTAGTTTTTATCACACATCTTGTAGATATGGTGGTATTGTTTGGCTGTTACCACACAGCATGTTGATATGGTGGTATTTTATAGCTAGCTTCTACCTCACAGCATGTTGATATGTTGGTATTTATAGCTGTTACAACACAGCATGTTGATATGGTGGTATTTTATAGCTGTTACCACACAGCATGTTGATATGGAGTATTGTATAGCTGTTACCATACAGCATGTTAATATGGTGGTATTGTATAGCTGTTACCACACAGCATGTTGATATGGTGGTATTTCATAGCTGTTACCACACAGCATGTTGATATGGTGGTATTTTATAGCTGTTACCACACAGCATGTTAATATGGTGGTATTTCATAGCTGTTACCACACAGCATGTTAATATGGTGGTATTGTATAGCTGTTACCACACAGCATGTTGATTTGGTGGTATTTTATAGCTGTTACCACAAAGCATGTTGATATGGAGGTATTTTGTAGCTCTTACCACACAGTATGTTCATACGTTGGTATTGTTTAGTTGTTATCACACAACTTGTAGATATGGTGGTATTGTTTGGCTGTTACCACACAGCATGTTGATATGGTGGTATTTTATAGCTAGCTTCTACCTCACAGCATGTTGATATGTTGGTATTTATAGCTGTCACCACACAGCATGTTGATATGGTGGTATTTTATAGCTGTTACCACACAGCATGTTGATATAGAGTATTGTATAGCTGTTACCACACAGCATGTTGATATGGAGGTATTTTATAGCTAACTTCGACCACACAGCATGATGATATGTTGGTATTGTATAGCTGTTACCACACAGCATGTTGATTTGGTGGTATTTTATAGCTGTTACCACACAGCATGTTGATATGTTGGTATTGTATAGCTGTTATCACACAGCATGTTGATTTGGTGGTATTTTATAGCTGTTACCACACAGCATGTTGATATGGTAGTATTGTATAGTTGTTACCACACAGCATGTTGATATGTTGGTATTGTATAGCTGTTACCACACAGCATGCTGATATGTTGGTATTTTATAGCTGTTACCACACAGCATGTTGATATGGTAGTATTGTATATTTGTTACCACACAGCATGTTGATTTGGTGGTATTTTATAGCTGTTACCACAAATCATGTTGATATGGAGGTATTTTATAGCTAACTTTGACCACAAAGCATGTTGATATGTTGGTATTGTATAGCTGTTACCACACAGCATGTTGATATGGTAGTATTGTATAGCTGTTACCACACAGCATGTTCATATGTTGGTATTTTATAGCTAGCTTCTAACACACAGCATGTTGATATGGTGGTATTGTATAGCTGTTACCACACAGCATGTTGATGTGGTGGTATTGTTTAACTGTTACCACACAGCATGTTGATATGGTGGTATTTTATAGCTGTTACCACACAACATGTTGATATGGTGGTATTGTATATCTGATACCACACAGCATGTTGATATGGTGGTATTTTATAGCTGTTACCAAACAGCATGTTGATATGGTGGTATTTTATAGCTGTTACCACACAGCATGTTGATATGGTGGTATTTTATAGCTTCTACCACACAGCATGTTAATATGGTGGTATTGTATAGCTGTTACCACACAGCATGTTGATACGGCAGTATTTAACAGCTAGCTTCTTCCACACAGCATGTTGATATGGTGGTATTGTATAGCTATTACCACACAGCATGTTGATTTGGTGGTATTTTATAGCTGTTACCACACAGCATGTTGATATGTTGGTATTGTATAGCCTTTACCACACAGCATGTTGATATGTTGGTATTTTATAGCTGTTACCACACAGCATGTTGATATGGTGGTATTTTATAGCTGTTACCACACAGCATGTTGATATGGTGGTATTTTATAGCTGTTACCACACAACATGTTGATATGGTAGTATCTTATAGCTGTTACCACACAGCATGTTAATATGGTGGTATTTTATAGCTATTACCACAAAGCATGTTGATATGGAGGTATTTTATAGCTAACTTCAACCACACAGCATGTTGATATGTTGGTATTGTATAGCTGTTACCACACAGCATGTTGATATGTTGGTATTGTATAGCCTTTACCACACAGCATGTTGATATGTTGGTATTTTATAGCTGTTACCACACAGCATGTTGATATGGTGGTATTTTATACAGTGGGGAGAACAAGTATTTGATACACTGCCGATTTTGCAGGTTTTCCTACTTACAAAGCATGTAGAGGTCTGTAATTTTTATCATAGGTACACTTCAACTGTGAGAGACGGAATCTAAAACAAAAATCCAGAAAATCACATTGTATGATTTTTAAATAATTAATTTGCATTTTATTGCATGACATAAGTATTTGATCACCTACCAACCAGTAAGAATTCCGGCTCTCACAGACCTGTTAGTTTTTCTTTAAGAAGCCCTCCTGTTCTCCACTCATTACTTCCTTTTCGGAATCCAAGATGGCGTAGCAGTCAGATGTCCTTTGTCCTCGTCCTGTCCCGTGTATATATTTTTTATATATTTTTCTTCGCATTTCTTTTTATATATATATTTTTTCTTCTTAAAAACTCAACTTCAAAACACTCTCCTGCAACCTACCTCACCAAATGTGGTGCGGATCTGCTTTTTTTCTCCTCAAAGGTATTATTCACCTCGTATCCGAAATCTACAACAGAAGCTAGCCAGTAGTTAGCCAGCTCACAAGCTAACGTGAGTAGTTCAGCTAACCACAGCTAGCGCTTATCAGCTATCCTTTAGCTCTGAAAACTATTGCCAGTTTTGTACAACGCGACTCAGACCAGAGCATACCAGACCTATTTTCTCTCCATATCCCCGGATTTTTACCGCAAGCTCTGGACATTTACACCTGGATCTTGCAGCTAACTAGCTGCTATCCGAGTGACTATTGGCTAACATCAATTCCGGAGCAAACACCAATTATCCCGGAGCTAGCCAGCTGAAGAGTTCCATCAGCCACTCCTGGGCTACAATCACCTATCCGGACCCGTTTTACTGCCGATGCGGAGCCCCGCCGGGCCTTCACGACTGGGATACCGACGTTATCTGCCCGAGGGAGTTATTCATCTAGCCAGAAGTTAGCCAGCTCACAAGCTAACGTGAGTAGTTCAGCTAACCACAGCTAGCGCTTATCAGCTATCCTTTAGCTCTGAAAACTATTGCCAGTTTTGTACAACGCGACTCAGACCAGAGCATACCAGACCTATTTTCTCTCCATATCCCCGGATTTTTACCGCAATCTCTGGACATTTACACCTGGATCTTGCAGCTAACTAGCTGCTATCCGAGTGACTATTGGCTAACATCAATTCCGGAGCAAACACCAATTATCCCGGAGCTAGCCAGCTGAAGAGTTCCATCAGCCACTCCTGGGCTACAATTACCTATCCGGACCCGTTTTACTGCCGATGCGGAGCCCCACCGGGCCTTCACGACTGGGATACCGACGTTATCTGCCCGAGGGAGTTATTCAACTGGCCCCTCCATCGCGACGTAACCTGAACGCACATATGCTAACTGCGGCCCGCTAATCGTTAGCTGTCTTGAGCATATCGGCTGCTATCTGAACAGGTCTATCGAACAATCTTACGCCGCGGGCTAGCTTAGTGGAGGCCTCACTGCTCCATCTACGGCTGCCCCCTGGACACTATGATCACTTGGCTACATAGCTGATGCTTGCTTGACTGTCCATTAATTCACGGTACTCCATTCCGTTTATTTGTGTTTTATCTGTCGGCTCTGTGCTTTAACTCAGGATCTGTGTGTAGTTAATCCGACCCTCTCTGCCTAGCCGTCGCCATTTTTACCTGCTGCTGCTGTGTTAACTGACTAGCTGCTGTTATCTCACCTGTTGTTTTAGCTAGCTCTCCCAATCAAGACCTGCAATCACTTTATGCCTTATTGTATGTCTCCCTCAAATATCAATATGCCTTGCATACTGTTGTTCAGGCTAGCTATCATTGTTTTGGTTTGCAATGGACCCCGTAGTTCCACTCTCCGTACCTCTGATACCCCCTTCGTCCCACCCCCCACACATGCGGTGACCTCACCCATTGAGACCAGCATGTCCAGAGATACAACCTCTCTTATCATCACCCAGTGCCTGGGCTTGCCTCCGCTGTACCCGTGCCCCACCATACCCCTGTCTGCACATTATGCCCAGAATCTATTCTACCACGCCCATAAATCTGCTCCTTTTATTCTTTGTCCCCAACGCTCTAGGCGACCAGTTTTGATAGCCTTTAGCCGCACCCTCATCCTACTACTCCTCTGTTCCTCGGGTGATGTGGAGGTAAACCCAGGCCCTGCATGTCCCCAGTCACCCTCATTTGTTGACTTCTGTGATCGAAAAAGCCTTGGCCTCATGCATGTCAACATCAGAAGCCTCCTCCCTAAGTTTGCCTTACTCACCGCTTTAGCACACTCTGCCAACCCTGATGTCCTTGCCGTGTCCGAATCCTGGCTTAGGAAGGCCACCAAAAATTCTGAGATTTCCATACCCAACTATAACACTTTCCGTCAAGATAGAACTGCCAAAGGGGGAGGAGTTGCAATCTACTGCAGAGATAGCCTGCAAAGTTCTGTCATACTTTCCAGGTCTATGCCCAAACAGTTCGAACTTCTAATTTTAAAAATTAATCTCTCCAGAAATAAGTCTCTCACTGTTGCCGCCTGCTACCGACCCCCCTCAGCTCCCAGCTGTGCCCTGGACACCATCTGTGAATTGATCGCTCCCCATCTAGCTTCAGAGTTTGTTCTGTTAGGTGACCTAAACTGGGATATGCTTAACACCCCGGCAGTCCTACAATCCAAGCTTGATGCCCTCAATCTCACACAAATCATCAAGGAACCCACCAGGTACAACCCTAAATCCGTAAACATGGGCACCCTAATAGACATTATCCTGACCAACCTGCCCTCCAAATACACCTCTGCTGTCTTCAATCAAGATCTCAGTGATCACTGCCTCATTGCCTGTATCCGCCACGGGTCCGCGGTCAAACGACCACCCCTCATCACTGTCAAACGCTCCCTAAAACACTTCTGCGAGCAGGCCTTTCTAATCGACCTGGCCCGGGTTCCCTGGAAGGATATTGACCTCATCCCGTCAGTTGAGGATGCCTGGTCATTCTTTAAATGTTACTTCCTCACCATATTAGACAAGCATGCTCCGTTCAAAAAATGCAGAACCAAGAACAGATATAGCCCCTGGTTCACTCCAGACCTGACTGCCCTCGACCAGCACAAAAACATCCTGTGGCGAACTGCAATAGCATCGAAGAGCCCCCGCGATATGCAACTGTTCAGGGAAGTCAGGAACCAATACACGCAGTCAGTCAGGAAAGCAAAGGCCAGCTTTTTCAAGCAGAAATTTGCATCCTGTAGCTCTAACTCCAAAAAGTTCTGGGATACTGTAAAGTCCATGGAGAACAAGAGCACCTCCTCCCAGCTGCCCACTGCACTGAGGCTAGGTAACACGGTCACCACCGATAAATCCGTGATAATCGAAGACTTCAACAAGCATTTCTCAATGGCTGGCCATGCCTTCCTCCTGGCGACTCCAACCTTGGCCAACAGCCCCGCCCCCTCCGCTGCTACTCGCCCAAGCCTCCCCAGCTTCTCCTTTACCCAAATCCAGATAGCAGATGTTCTGAAAGAGCTGGAAAACCTGGACCCATACAAATCAGCTGGGCTTGACAATCTGGACCCCCTATTTCTGAAACTGTCCGCCGCCATTGTCGCACCCCCTATCACCAGCCTGTTCAACCTCTCCTTCGTATCATCTGAGATCCCCAAGGATTGGAAAGCTGCCGCGGTCATCCCCCTCTTCAAAGGGGGAGACACCCTGGACCCAAACTGTTACAGACCTATATCCATCCTGCCCTGCCTATCTAAGGTCTTCGAAAGCCAAGTCAACAAACAGATCACTGACCATCTCGAATCCCACCGTACCTTCTCCGCTGTGCAATCCGGTTTCCGAGCCGGTCATGGGTGCACCTCAGCCACGCTCAAGGTACTAAACGATATCATAACCGCCATCGATAAAAGACATTACTGTGCAGCCGTCTTCATCGACCTGGCCAAGGCTTTCGACTCTGTCAATCACCATATTCTTATCGGCAGACTCAGTAGCCTCGGTTTTTCTAATGACTGCCTTGCCTGGTTCACCAACTACTTTGCAGACAGAGTTCAGTGTGTCAAATCGGAGGGCATGTTGTCCGGTCCTCTGGCAGTCTCTATGGGGGTACCACAGGGTTCAATTCTCGGGCCGACTCTTTTCTCTGTATACATCAATGATGTTGCTCTTGCTGCGGGCGATTCCCTGATCCACCTCTACGCAGACGACACCATTCTATATACTTCCGGCCCTTCCTTGGACACTGTACTATCTAACCTCCAAACGAGCTTCAATGCCATACAACACTCCTTCCGTGGCCTCCAACTGCTCTTAAACGCTAGTAAAACCAAATGCATGCTTTTCAACCGTTCGCTGCCTGCACCCGCACGCCCGACTAGCATCACCACCCTGGACGGTTCCGACCTAGAATATGTGGACATCTATAAGTACCTAGGTGTCTGGCTAGACTGCAAACTCTCCTTCCAGACTCATATCAAACATCTCCAATCCAAAATCAAAGCAAGAATCGGCTTTCTATTCCGCAACAAAGCCTCCTTCACTCACGCCGCCAAACTTACCCTAGTAAAACTGACTATCCTACCGATCCTCGACTTCGGCGATGTCATCTACAAAATAGCTTCCAATACTCTACTCAGCAAACTGGATGCAGTTTATCACAGTGCCATTCGTTTTGTTACTAAAGCACCTTATACGACCCACCACTGCGACCTGTATGCCCTAGTCGGCTGGCCCTCGCTACATGTTCGTCGTCAGACCCACTGGCTCCAGGTCATCTACAAGGCTATGCTAGGTAAAGTGCCGCCTTATCTCAGTTCACTGGTCACGATGGCTACACCCACCTGCAACACGCGCTCCAGCAGGTGTATCTCACTGATCATCCCTAAAGCCAAAACCTCATTTGGACGCCTTTCCTTCCAGTTCTCTGCTGCCTGCGACTGGAACGAATTGCAAAAATCTCTGAAGTTGGAGACTTTTATCTCCCTCAACAACTTTAAAAATCTGCTATCCGAGCAGCTAACCGATCGCTGCAGCTGTACATAGTCCATCTGTAAACTACCCACCCAATTTACCTACCTCACCCCCCATACTGCTTTTATTTATTTACTTTTCTGCTCTTTTGCACACCAGTATCTCTTCTTGCACATGATCATCTGATGATTTATCACTCCAGTGTTAATCTGCTAAATTGTAATTATTCGATTTATTGCCTACCTCATGCCTTTTGCACACATTGTATATAGATTCTCTTTTTTTTTTTTTTCTACCATGTTATTGACTTGTTTATTGTTTACTCCATGTGTAACTCTGTGTTGTCTGTTCACACTGCTATGCTTTATCTTGGCCAGGTCGCAGTTGCAAATGAGAACTTGTTCTCAACTAGCCTACCTGGTTAAATAAAGGTGAAATAAAAAAATAAAATAAAATAAAAAAATTACCTGTATTAACTGCACCTGTTTGAACTCGTTACCTGTATAAAAGACACCTGTCCACACACAATCAAACAGATTCCAACCTCTCCACAATGGCCAAGACCAGAGAGCTGTGTAAGGACATCAGGGATAAAATTGTAGACCTGCACAAGGCTGGGATGGGCTACAGGACAATAGGCAAGCAGCTTGGTGAGAAGGAAACAACTGTTGGCGCAATTATTAGAAAATGGAAGAAGTTCAAGATGACGGTCAATCACCCTCGGTCTGGGGCTCCATGCAAGATTTCACCTCGTGGGGCATCAATGATCATGAGGAAGGTGAGGGATCAGCCCAGAACTACACGGCAGGACCTGGTCAATGACCTGAAGAGAGCTGGGACCACAGTCTCAAAGAAAACCATTAGTAACACACTACGCCGTCATGGATTAAAATCCTGCAGCGCACGCAAGGTCCCCCTGCTTAAGCCAGTGCATGTCCAGGCCTATCTGAAGTTTGCCAATGACCATCTGGATGATCCAGAGGAGGAATGGGAGAAGGTCATGTGGTCTGATGAGACAAAAATAGAGCTTTTTGGTCTAACTCCACTCGCCGTGTTTGGAGGAAGAAGAAGTATGAGTACAACCCCAAGAACACCATCCCAACCGTGAAGCATGGAGGTGGAAACATCATTCTTTGGGGATGCTTTTCTGCAAAGGGGACAGGACGACTGCACCGTATTGAGGGGAGGATGGATGGGGCCATGTATCGCGAGATCTTGGCCAACAACCTCCTTCCCTCAGTAAGAGCATTGAAGATGGGTCGTGGCTGGGTCTTCCAGCATGACAACGACACGAAGCACACAGCCATGGCAACTAAGGAGTGGCTCCGTAAGAAGCATCTCAAGGTCCTGGAGTGGCCTAGCCAGTCTCCAGACCTGAACCCAATAGAAAATCTTTGGAGGGAGCTGAAAGTCCGTATTGCCCAGCGACAGCCCCGAAACCTGAAGGATCTGGAGAAGATCTGTAGGGAGGAGTGGGCCAAAATCCCTGCTGCAGTGTGTGCAAACCTAGTCAAGAACTACAGGAAACGTATGATCTCTGTAATTGCAAACAAAGGTTTCTGTACCAAATATTAAGTTCTGCTTTTCTGATGTATCAAATACTTATGTCATGCAATACAATGCAAATTAATTACTTAAAAATCATACAATGTGATTTTCTGGATTTTTGTTTTAGATTCCGTCTCTCATAGTTGAAGTGTACCTATGATAAAAATTACAGACCTCTACATGCTTTGTAAGTAGGAAAACCTGCAAAATCGGCAGTGTATCAAATACTTGTTCTCCCCACTGTAGCTGTTACCACACAGCATGTTGATATGGTGGTATTTTATAGCTGTTACCACACAACATGTTGATATGGTAGTATCTTATAGCTGTTACCACACAGCATGTTAATATGGTGGTATTGTATTGCTGTTACCACACAGCATGTTGATATGGTAATATTTTATAGCTAGCTTCTACCACACAGCATGTTGATATGGTGGTATTTTATAGCTGTTACCACACAGCATGTTGATATGGTGGTATTTTATAGCTGTTACCACACAGCATGTTGATATTGTAGTATTTTGTAGCTTCTACCACACAGCATGTTGATATGGTGGTATTGTATAGCTGTTACCACACAGCATGTTGATATGTTGGTATTTTAAAGCTGTTACCACACAGCATGTTGATATGGTGGTATTTTGTAGCTCTTACCACACAGTATGTTCATACGTTGGTATTGTTTAGTTTTTATCACACATCTTGTAGATATGGTGGTATTGTTTGGCTGTTACCACACAGCATGTTGATATGGTGGTATTTTATAGCTAGCTTCTACCTCACAGCATGTTGATATGTTGGTATTTATAGCTGTTACCACACAGCATGTTGATATGGTGGTATTTTATAGCTGTTACCACACAGCATGTTGATATTGTAGTATTTTGTAGCTTCTACCACACAGCATGTTGATATGGTGGTATTGTATAGCTGTTACCACACAGCATGTTGATATGGTGGTATTTTATAGCTGTTACCACACAGCATGTTGATATGGTAGTATTTTATAGCTGTTACCACACAGCATGATGATATGGTGGTATTTTATAGCTGTTACCACACAGCATGTTGATATGGTGGTATTTTATAGCTGTTACCACACAGCATGTTGATATGGTAGTATTTTGTGGCTTCTACCACACAGCATGTTGATATGGTGGTATTTTATAGCTGTTACCACACAGCATGTTGATATGGTGGTATTTTATAGCTGTTACCACACAACATGTTAATATGGTAGTATTTTGTGGCTTCTACCACACAGCATGTTGATATGGTGGTATTTTATAGCTGTTACCACACAACATGTTGATATGGTGGTATTGTATAGCTGTTACCACACAGCATGTTGATATGGTAGTATTTTATAGCTGTTACCACACAGCATGTTGATATGGTGGTATTTTATAGCTGTTACCACACAGCATGTTGATATGGTAGTATTTTATAGCTGTTACCACACAGCATGATGATATGGTGGTATTTTATAGCTGTTACCACACAGCATGTTGATATGGTGGTATTTTATTGCTGTTACCGCACAGCATGTTGATATGGTAGTATTTTGTAGCTTCTACCACACAGCATGTTGATATCACACATTGGTGTTTCCTGAAAGGCAGTTGGAGGGCTTGTGAGAGCTTCTCTCTGAAGGGGAGAGGCTATTGAGGCACTTGCCCTCAGGAGAAATTAGCTTCTTTCTCCGTCAGAGATCCATCTTCATCCAGCGTGTATCCTGCCTATAGTCCTGCAGCGCAGGACCAGCTAGAAAACAAACCACACATCAACTCCAATCTGTTTCAAAGTTTTGTGAGGGTAAGAAAAACTGGATTGTTCTTGTAAATTGCCATTGACCTGACTCCAGTGGTTAGTGTCAATCTCTGAGTTGTGAGACAGTCACCAAGCCTATTACTAAGACATGGGTGAAGAAGTATTACAGTTGACTCAAATGGCCTATTATTAGCATATATAAATATGCCCATAAGGGCTGATCTAAGGTCAGGTTTTTATCACATCATGTCCAAATGGTTGAAGCTGTGTGCTGGCTCTGCCTCCATCCCCATTCATCTCTACAGCCTGGGGGAAGAAGGTGGTAAACAAAACAATCTAATTACACTCTCCAACACAACTCTCTCTCTCTCTCTCTCTCTCTCTCTCTCTCTCTCTCTCTCTCTCTCTCTCTCTCTCTCTCTCTCTCTCTCTCTCTCTCTCTCTCTCTCTCTCTCTCTCTCTCTCTCTCTCTCTCTCTCTCTCTCTCTCTCTCTCTCTCTCTCTCTCTCTCTCTCTCTCTCTCTCTCTCTCTCTCTCTCTCTCTCTCTCTCTCTCCAGGTCATAGAGACAGGTCTGCTGTCTTTCCTGTCTACTTACAGCTCCACAGGCCCCTGAGAAAATAAAAACCCTTAAGAATCCGTGTCAATTTAACCCAATGTGCTGAAAGGCCACTGCCTGTGGTTTGGCCAGATTGAAAAGGCATCTGTCATTGTGAATGTTCCTCGTAAACAGAGAAGGGTGAACGACAGTGCCAATATCAATCAGTCGTCCATCCCAAGGTGTTGGTTTTGGTGAATGTGTTTTATATCTAATCGTAGCATGATCTAAGAGCTGTCAGGGACAGCAGGTAGCCAAGTGGCTTTAGAGCGTTGGACCAGTAACCGAAAGGTTGCTTGATCGAATCTCCGAGCTGACAAAGTAAAAATCTTTCGTTCTGCCCCTGAGCAAGGCAGTTAACCCACTGTTCCCTGGGCGCCAAAGACGGGGATGTTGATTATGGCAGCCCCCGGCACCTCTCTGATTCAGAGGGGTTGGGTTAAATGCGGAAGACACATTTCAGTTGAATTCATTCAGTTGTACAACTGACTAGGTATCCCCATTTCCTTTCAGTAGTATCAAATGACAATCCAGTATCAATAGGAGGTAAATGATGATCTAGGATCTACACGGCTAAGTTCCGATGCAGAATTAACACAGCTAACTACCCAGGGTGAACACAACTAAATGGCAATCCAGGAGCAACAGTATTGCACCCCCCTATCCACATCGACGGGTCAGTAGTGGAGAAGGTGGAAAGTTTTAAGTTCCTCGGTGTACACATCACGGACAAACTGAATTGGTCCACCCACACAGACAGCGTTGTGAAGAAGGCGCAGCAGCGCCTCTTCAACCTCAGGAGGCTGAAGAAATTCGGCTTGTCACCAAAAGCACTCACAAACTTCTACAGATGCACAATCGAGAGCATCCTGTCGGGCTGTATCACCGCCTGGTACGGCAACTGCTCCGCCCACAACCGTAAGGCTCTCCAGAGGGTAGTGAGGTCTGCAGAACGCACCACCGGGGGCAAACTACCTGCCCTCCAGGACACCTACACCACCCGATGTCACAGGAAGGCCATAAAGATCATCAAGGACAACAACCACCCAAGCCACTGCCTGTTCACCCCGCTATCATCCAGAAGGCGAGGTCAGTACAGGTGCATCAAGCAGGGACCGAGAGACTGAAAAACAGCTTCTATCTCAAGGCCATCAGACTGTTAAACAGCCACCACTAACATTTAGCGGCCGCTGCCAACATACTGACTCAACTCCAGCCACTTTAAAAATGGGAATTGATGGAAATTATGTAAAAATGTACCACTAGCCACTTTAAACAATGCCACTTAATATAATGTTTACATACCCTACATTACCCATCTCATATGTATATACTGTACTCTATATCATCTACTGCATCTTGCCATCTTTATGTAATACATGTACCACTAGCCACTTTAAACTATGCCACTTTATGTTTACATACCCTACAGTACTCATCTCATATGTATATACCGTACTCTATACCATCTACTGCATCTTGCCATGCCGTTCTGTACCACCACTCATTCATATATCTTTATGTACATATTCTTTATCCCTTTACACTTGTGTGTGTGTATAAGGTAGTAGTTGTGGAATTGTTAGGTTAGATTACTTGTTGGTTATTACTGCATTGTCGGAACTAGAAGCACAAGCATTTCGCTACACTCGCATTAACATCTGCTAACCATGTGTATGTGACTAATAAAATTTGATTTGATTTGATTTGATTTGATTTGATTGTGTGCTAGCAGCCCATGCTTGTATTTTATGAAAATGTAAAATATTATGTCAGGTTAGGTAAAGTAAACTGGGATATTCCAGCATGGTCACACTGAGAGACCTGCTCAGGACCAAACAAACAAAGACCACTGCATTACAATTGACTGTAATGATGAAAACCCATAGCTCTCAAGTGTATGGATAGTGGTATGGTAGCTTTTCTTCATTAGCAATTACTGCTGCAGCTATTAATATCACCATGAGGATCTGGGGTTATTTTATATTACCAGATCGAATGCATATACTGTGTCAATCAAGTTTTCTATACATTTTCTATCGATATGACATAACACCATTACATCACATTAAAAACAACAAAAACACAACACCCAACAAGACGACAAACAAGACAGCAGCTTTCAACCATATATCAGTGGTTGGAATATTAAAAATGAATAATAATAATATAAAAGAGTAATAATACATAATAAACAAAAACATCCATTACACATACATTGGTACTAACTTATGCCCCAGCTTTTCACCCGCAACTCCCTTATATACACTACCATTCAAAAGTTTGGGGTCACTTAGAAATGTACTTGTTTTTGAAAGAAAATCTATTTTTTTGTCCATTAAAATAACATCAAACTGATCAAAAATACAGTGTAGACATTGTTAATGTTGTAATTGACTATTGTAGCTGGAAACGACAGATTTTTTATGGAATATCTACATAGGCGTACAGAGGCCCATTATCAGCAACCATCACTCCTGTGTTCCAATGGCACGTTGTTAGCTAATCCAAGTCTATCATTTTAAAAAGCTAATTGAACATTAGAAAACCCTTTTACAAGTATGTTAGCACAGCTGAAAACTGTTGTGCTGATTAAAGAAGCAATAAAACTGTCCTTCTTTAGAATAATTGAGTATCTGGAGCATCAGAATTTGTGGGTTCGATTACAGGCTCAAAATGGCCAGAAACAAAGAACTTTCTTTTGAAACTCGTCAGTCTATTCTTGTTCTGAGAAATGAAGGCTATTCCATGTGAGAAATTGCCAAGAAACGGAAGATCTCGTACAACGCTGTGTACTACTCCTTTCACAGAACAGTGCAAACTGGCACTAACCAGAATAGAAAGAAGAGTGGGAGGCCCCGGTGCACAACCGAGCAAGAGGACAAGTACATTAGAGTGTCTAGTTTGAGAAACAGACGCATCTATAATGGAATGGCTTGCACAGTCACCAGATCTCAACCCTATTGAGCTGTTGTGGGAGCATCTTGACCGTATGGTACGTAAGAAGTGCCCATCAAGCCAATCAAACTTGTGGGAGGAGCTTCAGGAAGCATGGGGTGAAATCTCTTCAGATTACCTCAACAAATTGACAACTAGAATGCCAAAGGTCTGCAACGCTGTAATTGCCTCAAATTGAGGATTATTTGACGAAAGCAAAGTTTGAAGGACAATTATTATTTATAACCTTGTCAACGTCTTGACTATATTTCCTATTAATTTTGCAACTCATTTCATGTATGTTTTCATGGAAAACAAGGACATTTCTAAGTGACCCCAAACTTTTGAATGGTAGTGTAATTCAAAAAGTGTTCCTATACCATACAAAATGTCCCTTTCCTCTCCTGTAATTTTGCTATCATTGATTCATAAGATGCCGTCTCCACCATGAGTTTGAGCCAATCTGTTGACTTCAGACTATCTGCTCTCTTCTAGTTGCGTACTATGAGTCTAGCTGCTGTAAGAAAACCCACTGAGACAAGACCAAACTCTTCTTCGCTAACACCTGGTGGTAAAATAGATATATCCACTAATAAGCACAGCTGTGGGGACTCTGGGATAGGCTGTTCCAAACATTCTTCAAGCTTTATAAGAACCTTCTTCCAGAAAGCGAGCACCATGGGACATCCCCATATAGCATGCACAAAGGTACCTACTTCACCCTTGCATTTCCAGCATAAATTATTTTGCAATAAACCCATGTTATTTAATCTAACTGGGGTCCAATAGTATATGAACAATCTTATAATGTGTAAATCTACTCTTTGTATCCCGGGTACACCACCCTAAATTGGAATCAATATTTTTCCATACATCGTCCTCAATGTCACAATTAAGATCCCTCTGCCAAATCAACCTTAAATTATTACAGTTTCCATATTGTGCATACGAGACTCTTTTATAAAACACTGAAGTGGAATGTGATATTCCTGGTAACATGTTTTCATCTCTCTGGAGGTTAATACTCATAAGAGACCCCATGCAGCTCCTTAGTTGTAAGTATTTCCAGAAATATCCCTTACCTGGCAAATGAAATGTATCCTTCAGGTCGTGATAGGACATTATCACGCTTCTCTCATATAGATCGCCTAATGCTCTGCAGGCCTTGTTTAAGCCATACCTCCCAGATAAATTTATGTTTTCCCATGCAAACTGATTAATTGTGTCATTTGGAAGAATATTTTTGTTTATACTGGGAAATTCCAAGCATTTTAGTAATCTTTATCCATACCTCTCGGGAATATTGTAGGATGTTGGCTGCCTCTGCACAATGTTTAGTAATAAGGCCTCAATAGGCTTAAATGTGGCCGTGATAGACCTCTCAATCTAAGTCCATCCCAAATGGGAATCATAATTGCCCCAGTCTGGCCAATTTGGCTACATCAAATGATATGTTGTATGATTCCACATTGGGTAATGCTAGTCCTCCTCTATCCTTTGGAGCATATAACTTGTTCACATTTATTCAGTTTTTTTCCCATCCAAAAGATAATCCTTAATCATTTGATTGCACTGCTTAAATAGTAAGGGAGAAATGGTCACAGGGAGCATCATGGACACAACCATTTTAGCAGTACTTATTTTGACCCATAACGTAAGAGCAACCTCCATTTATCAAGATTATTCTTAATTTTTTTGTAGTTGTGGCATCATATTAATTTGCCTGATATTCTGTAGTTCTTTGTTCAGTCTTATACCCAGGTATTTCAGGATGACATCATTTGGATACAGGCATAGCCTCTGACTTCTTCCAATTAATCTTATAACCAGATATTTGTGAGATCATCTATAATACCTTAACCCACCTGATAAATCCAGGGCCAAAGCCAATCTTTTCAAGGGTATATGTCAAAAAGCCCCACTCCACGCTATCAAATATCTTCTTCGCATTTAGGGAAAAGGGTTAAACTGATAGGGCGAAAACTCCCTGGGTCTGTGGGGTCTCTATCCTGCTTGAGAATTCATTAAATTACTGCCTTATTAAAAGTCTCAGGGAGCTGCTCCAGTTCCAGAGCTTCTGCGTACATCCATAACCTTAAAACCTTTGGAAAAACCCAGGATCCTCCTTGTTTGGTGCATAAATATTACACATTTTAACCTTACTACCATTTACAGATCCTCAATACAAATCATTCTTCCTTCCTCATCCTTATGTTGCTTTAACATGACAAAATCTTACTTTTTGTGTACCAAAATTGCAACAGCATGTTTTTTTTGCTTGAAAATTAGCTATGAAATATCTGCCAAACTTAATCCCTTTTCAATTTAGCTGTCTCTTAATCAACTAAACTAGTTTCTGGGTTACAAGCTACAGTTGAAGTCGGAAGTTTAGATGCACTTAGGTTGGAGTCATTAAAACTCGTTTTTCAGCCACTCCACAAATTTCTTGTAAACAAACTATAGTTTTGGCAAGTCGGTTAGGACATCTACTTTGTGCATGACACAAGTCATTTTTCCAACAATTGTTTAACCTTTTGTCAATAGGGGGAGCTGTTAGCATTATTTTTTGTTTTACATTTCCAAATTAAACTGCCTCGTACTCAATTCTTGATCGTACAATATGCATATTATTGTTATTATTGGATAGAAAACAGTCTATAGTTTCTATAGGAGTTGAAATTTTGTCTCTGAGTGGTACAGAACAATTTCTACAGCACTTTTCATGACAGGGTTCAGATTTCAGAAATTTTTACCTCTGATCTGGGGTCTGTTTATAAGGCCACAGTGAATGCTATGAAGAAACCGACACTACCTACGTCTTCCTCTGGGTGTCTGTACGTCATCACGTTTTCAATGAAGTCTATGGGACGTTCACAGCCATTATAAATGACAAAAATGTACAGAGACCCCTCTTTCTCAACGTGCGCCTCAAGCGTGAAGGCCATCGGACCTGCCTCGTTCCAAATCGTTTTCTAACCAGCAGTATTTCTCCGGTCATGTTTTCAGTCGTTATAGTTGTTAAAAACATCATAATGTAGTGAATTGTAACCGTTTTATATCAATTTATATCCGTTTAGTGCGATTTTGAGGAATTTCTTTGTCGTGCACTCTGAAAGTTTGGACACGCTTTAGGGTGTCGGTCGTTGGTGATGGACATTTTGAAGGACAGAGGACATCTATCGACCAAAAGACGTTTATAACATAGAAAGGATACATTGCCCAAGAATATGATGGAAGATCAGCTCAAAGTAAGCAATATTTAATATGATAAACCGTGTTTCTGTCGAAATATTTTAAACGCATACATCGCCATTTTGTTTGGTATAGCTTCACTTGGCCAACCCTGTATTGAAAAGTAAGGATAATTTTAAAAATGTAAATCAGCGGTTGCATTAAGAACTAATTTGTCTTTCGATTCCTGTCAACCCTGTATTTTTTAGTCAAGTATATGATTAGCTTTTAATTAAACTAGATCACTCTGATAGATGACGTCAGACATATTGAGGCTTGATTTCCTAGTATTTTCATTGTGTAACCACGGTTTTGTATGGCTAAATATGCACCTTTTCGAACAAACTGTATATGTATGTTGTAAAATGATGTTACAGGAGTGTCATCGGAAGAATTCTGAGAAGGTTAGTGAAAAAATTAATATCTTTTGGCGGTGATTACGTTATAGCGCTCTTTGGCTGGAATCGATGCTCTGGTAACGTTGGAACATGTAGTATGCTAACTTATCGATTTATTGTGTTTTCGCTGAAAAACGCTTAGAAAATCTGAAATATGGTCTGAAATCACAAGAACTGGGTCTTTCCATTGCTATGCTTTGTCTATTTTTATGAAATGTTTTATGATGAGTAAATTGGTCATACACGTTGCTCTATCTAGTAATTCTAGTGGATTTGTGATGGTCGGTGCAATTGTAAACTGTGATTTCTACCTGAAATATGCACTTTTTTCTAACAAAAACTATCCTATACCATGAATATGTTATCAGACTGTCATCTGATGGTTTTTTTTATAGGTTATTGGCTATCAATATCTTAGTTGAGCCGAATTGGTGATAGCACCTGAAGGAGTAAGAAACTGATGGAGTTAGAATAGTGGTGTATTTTGCTAACGTGTTTAGCTAATAGATTTACATATTTTGTCTTCCCTGTAAAACATTTTAAAAATCTGAAATGGTGGCTTTATTCACAAGATCTGTATCTTTCATCTGGTGTCTTGGACTTGTGATTTAATGATATTTAGATGCTACTATCTACTTCTGAAGCTATGCTATCTATGCTAATCAGTGTGTGGGGGGTGGGGGGTGCTCCCGGATCCGGGTTTCTGAGGCAGTAAAAGTTAAAGACAGATTATTTCACTTATAATTCCCTGTATCACAATTCCAGTGGGTCAGAAGTTTACATACACTAAGTTAACTGTGCATTTAAACAGCTTGGAAAATTCCAGAAAATTATGTCATGGGTTTAGAAGCTTCTGATAGGCTAATTGACATCATTTGAGTCAATTGGAGGTGTACCTGTGGATTTATTTCAAGGCCTACCTTCAAACTCAGTGCCTCTTTGCTTGACATCATGGGAAAATCAAAAGAAATCAGCCAGGACCTCAAAACATTGTAGACCTCCACAAGTCTGGTTCATCCTTGGGAGCAATTTCCAAACACCTGAAGGTACCACGTTTATCTGTACAAACAATAGTACACAAGTATAAACGCCATGGGACCACGCAGCCATCATACCGCTCAGGAAGGAGATGTGTTCTGTCTCCTAGAGTTGAACGTACTTTGGTGCGAAAAGTGCAAATCAGTCCCAGAACAACAGCAAAGGACCTTGTGAAGATGCTGGAGGAAACAGGAACAAAAGTATCTATATTGTGAGCGGACCATTTAATTTGGCGTCACTCTAAAGCGGAAAGGTGGAATAAACGAGTCAGGAGTTGGTTTCTTTGTTTGAACACAGTTCTCTATTGAGGGATTTTGGTCAATACAAACACCAACATAATCAATGAAAATCTCCCAAGGAAAAACATACATCTTCTTCTCCAGATGAAACAGGAACACAATACGATTATCTTTAAACTACAACAAAAGTCACGGGTTTTGTCACCGTCTTAATGGTTCTTCGTGGTTAGCTTCTCTCTCTTGGTAGCCATCTTCCAGAGATAGGTTTTTCCTCCCCCTTGCTGGTTCCCTCCTCTCTCTGGTAGGGAAAAGATAATAGGTCATTATATACCATCAGCTGTGCTTAATTACCTCAGGTCCCCTTGACTCACATGCCTAGTTGGGCTACTATCCGTGAGTCCAGCCTGCCCTCTGGTGGTCCTTCCACATACCTTCCCCCTTAGGACCGAACCGGAGGGTCGGGCGCCAGACGCCCTGTCTTGGTCGCGTCGGGACAGCGCGTCTGCATTCCCGTTCCTCGATCCGGCCCTTTGGATGACATGGAAAGAGAACGGTTGTAAAGCAAGAAACCATCTGGCTATTCTGTGGTTATTGTTTCTCTTACCAGCCATCCACGTGAGGGGAGCATGGTCAGTAACTAATGCAAACCTACGACCCAGTAGGTAGTACCAGAGATAATTGAGGGCCCACTTAATGGCTAGGGCCTCTTTCTCTACGGTAGCATATCTCTGTTCCCGATCGCTGAGCTTCCTACTTATGAAGAGGATAGGCTTCTCTGCTTCGCCTTCACCCTGAGCTAGGACGGCTCCGAGCCCAGGTATCCGAGGCATCTACCTGCACAATGAACTCTTGTGAGAAGTCCGGAGCCTGTAGGACGGGATCAGAACATAGGCCATCTTTTAGCAATTGAAAGGCCTCTTCCGTCTCGTCCTTCCACTCTACCCGGTTTGGCAAGTTTTTCTTGAAGAGGTTTGTGAGGGGGGTGGCAATGGTTGCATATCCAGGGATGAAACGGTGATAATATCCCATTATCACTAAGAAGGCCCGAATATCCCTCTTTGTCCGGGGTTGAGGCCAATCCCGATTTGCCCTGGTCTTTTCTGCCTGTGGACGTATTTTCCCATTCCCCACGGTGTACCCCAGGTATTCCGCGTCGGACAGATCCAGGCAGCATTTTTTTGGATTGGCCGTCAACCCTGTGGCTTCTAGGCTCCCTAGCATTGCCCGTAAGCTCCAGAGGTGACTATCCCAGTCCTCGCTGTGGATGACCACATCATCTATGTACGCCGCTGCGTACTCTTGATGTGGTCGTAGAATGGCATCCATGAGGCGTTGGAAAGTTGCAGCAGCACCATGCAGTCTGAAGGGCTTCCTCACATACTGAAAAAGCCGCTCCGGTGTGGCGAAGGCAGTCTTTGGGCGATCCTCCAGGGCCACCAGCACTTGCCACTATCCCTTTGTCAATCCAGGGTGGTGAGGAACTTGGCCTTTCCTAAGCGCTCCAAGAGTTCATCCACGCGGGGCATGGGATATGCGTCGAATGTAGAGATGGCGTTCATGCTCCTAAAGTCATTGCAGAGTCTCATACTACCATCGGATTTGGGAACCAGGACTATGGGACTGGACCACTCACTCGTAGATGGCTCAATCACGCCTAGCCTCAGCATCTCCCTTACCTCGTTCTTAGCGATGACTCGGCGGGCCTCAGGAATCCTGTAAGGCCGGATATTTACCTTCTTGCCGGGTTCAGTGTGGATATGGTGGAACAGGACATCTGTTTGTCCTGGGAATGGAGAGAATACCCGGCTATAGTTCATCATCATCTTGTCTAGCTGTCTCGACTGCTCCGGCAGGAGAGTTTGGCCACGACGCACCTGTGGTGGAGCCTCCTCTTTTCCTTTGCCCTCCAGGGCCATCAAAGCCATCTCCTCCTCTCTTCCATGGTACTTCTTCAACAGGCTTATATGATATAGTTGGACCTTCTTCCTCTTGTCAGGTTACTTGATGAGGTAATTGACCGGTGATACCTTTTTCATTACCTCGTAGGGCCCCCTCCACTGCGCCAGCAAACGGTGTTCAGCCGTGGGCACGAGCAACATTACTTTTTCTCCCACGGTGAACTCACGGGGTGTCGCGGACTTATCGTAGGCCCGGCCTTGGGTCCTTTGCACCTTCTCTATATGCTCCTTTACTATGGGCCACACTGCCGACAGGCGGTCTCTCATCAGGGTAACATGTTCTATTGTGGCCCGAAAGGGGCATGGTTGGGTCTCCCAGGTCTCCTTGGCTAAGTCGAGGATCCCTCGACAGGGTCTGCCATGGAGCAATTCAAATGGGGAGAATCCAGTGGACGCCTGGGGTACTTCTTGCAGAGCAAAAATTAAGTGTGGGAGAAGCATGTCCCAGTTTTTCCCGTCTCTGGACACCACTCTTCTCAACATGCTTTTAATCGTTTTGTTCAAGCGTTCGCACAACCCGTCCGTTTGAGGATTGAATATGCTTGTACGTATCTGTTGAACCTGATATAATCGACACAAGTCCTTCATCAACCGGGACATGAATGGGGATCCCTGATCAGTTAGGATTGTCTTGGGAAGGCCCACCCGAGAGAACATCAGGAAAAATTCCTTAGCAATTCCCTTTGACGCCATGTTACGCAGGGGTATGGCCTCTGGGAACTTGGTAGCGTAATCTACGACCACTAGGATGTACTCGTGTCCTATGGCGGATTTTGGGAGGGGTCCCACGAGGTCCATAGCTATGCGTTCAAAGGGGGTCTCTATAATGGGTAGAGGAATCAAAGGGTTATGTAGGTGTGGCCGTGGGGCTGTACGCTGACATTGATCACACGTCCTGCAATACCTGGCCACATCCCGGGTGACACGGGGCCAATAGAATCTCTGCATGATCCTGTCGATAGTTTTGTCCCGTGCCAGGTGTCCTCCTAGGACGTGGGAATGGGCTAACTGTATGACTGTATCCCTGTATGGTCTAGGCACCATTAGTAATTCCTGGTTTTCCCCCCTTCGTTGCACGACCCAATATTAGAGACCCCGCCTGATTGCATACTAAGGAAGAGGGGGCTCACCTGATCTGTCGACGTTCCTCCCGTCGATCACCTTCACCTTCCTCATGGCCTCCCTTAGGTCCGGGTCTCTATGCTGCGAGGTGCCGAATTGTCCCTTTAATTCCTGGGGCAGGTCAACCTCAGTAGAGGGGTAAGGAGGTGGTTCCCCATCCCCGCCAGGGGTGACCGAGGAGAATCCCTTCCAGGTTCCCTCCTCGGATGGGGCTTCAAATATATCCCTTAGCGCCTGGTTTCTCCTTCCTTCCTGCGTTGTATATAACCCTTCGCAGGTGGCTTCATCGGTGGTTTCCTGGAATATCTGTCGTAAACGGTGGGTCGCTATTTCTTCCTCTGCTCCAGAGGACGAGGTCGAGGCTACGTCTCCTTGTAGGACTACTACCTCGGGCTTGGATTTTGTTTTTTTCTTCCTTCCTGTCCCCCTTCATCCCGTGCATAACGTCGTCTGCCGAAGCTCTTTATATAGGGGACAGTCTCTCCCGATCAATAATGGCACCTTCAGCTGGGGTACTTTCCCTGCCCTGACTGTACACCTTCCTTTCGGAGTGAGAATAGACAGATTCACGGTGGGGTAATAGTGGGTGTCTACGGCTACTTTATAGTGGGTGTCTACGGCCACGGCTACTTTGTCTGGTAGCAGTGTGGAGGTCACCAGCCGCTCCTCTACTAACGTAACCATACTTCCTGAGTTGAGAATGGCTACCTCATCTTGTCCTTCTACTCGAACCGGAATCTCTGGGGCTGGGGCTATTTCTGCTAACCAACAGTGTTGATCCTGCCCTCTCGAACCGGGATGCGTGGGGATGGGCAGCGATGACTCCGTGACCATGGACTCGTCCTTGCTAGGACATTGTGGGGCATAATGGTCTGGAGACTGACATTTATAACACCGACCCTGCTGGGTGGGGGACGACTTCTCCCACCTCCGAATGGGGATTGGACGTTTCGGTGGCGGACGTGCTGGGGTGAGTCGTGGTACGGGATTTGCAGAATCCTTCCGTTCCTCCTTGTTACCTTTTAACAACTCCCCTGTAGATCGGTATGTTTCCACCGCCTGGGCTATGTTGTCGGCGGACAACGGGTTGGCTTGCCCCACGATCCTTTTTAAGTCACTGGCTAATTCCCTCAATATCTTGTCCACTACGAGGGTCTCGATTACATGTCCTACCCCCTTTCCGGGTTCCAGCCACTGTTTCGTCAGTCGTATTAGTGTGAAGATCTGGGCACGGACGGGTTGGTCAGCCGTATAGGTCCATTGATGGTACTTTACGGCTCTATCTCTGGCAGTCAGCTGGTACCGGGACAGGATCTCGGTTTTTAGTCGCCCATAGTCCGCAGCTTCGCGGGAATCCAGGTCAAAATAGGCTTCCTGGGCCGCCCCGGCCAAAAGAGGGGCTAATGCGCTCGCCCATTCTGTGGGTGGCCACTCTTCCAAGGTGGCCGTCGTTTCGAAGGTCATGAGGAAGGCCTCGAAATCATCCTCCTTGGAGAGATGAGGTAAGATGGCATGAGCAGCCACTCTTGGCTTAACTTAACTCGCCGGCTCAGCTGTTGTTGCAGGAGTTCTATGGTTGTCTGCTCTGCCGTGATCAACTGTTGTAGTAGGGCGTAGTCCATCGTTCTTGAATGGTTCCTCTCTGTCTACTGGAAGAATTTACTCACTTATCCTTGTGTCACTCGTCCACCTAATGCCCGCATTCTCCACCAATGTGAGCGGACCATTTAATTTGGCGTCACTCTAAAGCGGAAAGGTGGAATAAACGAGTCAGGAGTTGGTTTCTTTGTTTGAACACAGTTCTCTATTGAGGGATTTTGGTCAATACAAACACTCCAACATAATCAATGAAAATCTCCCAAGGAAAAACATAGATATTGTTCTCCAGATGAAACAGGAACACAATACGATTATCTTTAAACTACAACAAAAGTCACGGTTTTGTCACCGTCTTAATGGTTCTTCGTGGTTAGCTTCTCTCTCTTGGTAGCCATCTTCCAGAGATAGGTTTTTCCTCCCTCTTGCTGTTTCCCTCCTCTTTCTTGTAGGGAAAAGATAATAGGTCATTAGTACCATCAGCTGTGCTTAATTGCCTCCTGTCCCCTTGACTCACATGCCTAGTTGGGCTACTATCCGTGAGTACAGCCTGCCCTCTGGTGGTCCTTCCACAATATCCACAGTAAAACTAGTCATATATCGTCATAACCTGAAAGGCCGCTCAGCAAGGAAGAAGCCACTGCTCCAAAACTGCTATAAAGAAGCCAGACTACAGTTTGCAACTGCACATGGGGACCAAGACTTTTTGGAGAAATGTCCTCTGGTCTGATGAAAGAAAAATAGAACTGTTTGGCCATAATGACCATCATTATGTTTGGAGGAAAAAGGGGGAGGCTTGCAAGCCGAAGAACACCATCCCAACAGGGAAGCATGGGGGTGACAGCATCATGTGGGGGTGCTTTGCTGCAGGAGGGACTGGTGCACTTCACAAAATAGATGGCATCATGAGGTGGGAAAATTATGTGGATATATTGAAGCAACATCTCAAAATATCAGTCAGGAAGTTAAAGCTTGGTCGCAAATGGGTCTTCCAAATGGACAATGACCCCAAGCATACTTCCAAAGTTGTGGAAAAATGGCTAAAGGACAACAAAGTCAAAGTATTGGAGTGGCCATCACAAAGCCCTGACCGCAATCCTATAGAAAATTTGTGGGCAGAACTGAAAAAGCGTGTGCGAGCAAGGAGGCCTACAAACCGGACTCAGTTACACAAGCTCTGTCAAGAGGAATGGGCCAAAATTCACCCAACTTATTGTGGGAAGCTTGTGGAAGCCTACCCGAAACGTTTGACCCAAGTTAAACAATTTAAAGGCAATGCTACCAAATACTAATTGAGTGTATGTAAATTTCTGACCCACTGGGAATGTGATGAAAGAAATAAAAGCTGAAGTAAATCATTCTCTCTACTCTTATTCTGACATTTCACATTCTTAAAATAAAGTTGTGATCCTAACTGACCTAAGACAGGGAATTTTTACTAGGATTAAATGTCAGGAATTGTGAAAAAGTGAGTTTATTAAATGTATTTGGCTAAGGTGTATGTTAACTTCCGACTTCAACTGTATATCAGCTTGTTGGGATTTGAGATAATATAAACATTTCGTCCTCTAAATAGGATTCTGTGAACTGTTGCTATTCCAATAAATGATCTTTGTATATTTTTTAGACATTTATCAAACGTTGCACATTGGGTTTTAGAATTATATTGGAAATGAAACCAGATCGAATTTTAAAGTTTACGATCCTGGTAGATTTGTATTCTACTAAACTGCACATTTATAATTGATAGACTGTCTGGGTTGAAGTAATGAAGCAATCTCTCAACAAGATGTTCAATCTTTGTTCCAACCCCTGCGCTTGTACATCTGGTTAACAAGTATATTAAGTTTGTAGCATTTGTCTTTTCAGTGTGTGTCTGTAAAATAAAAAATTAGCTGAAGAAGAAAAGGTAGGATTCTGATATTCTACTAGTTTTCTGAAAGTCATTCCTTTTCTGACAACCCACTAAAGTATTTGTGTAATAAAGTTAGTCTATGTCTTCACAGAGAAAACGTGGTATAGTGAAAGCACACGGAATCCAGACAAAGAATCAGATCAATTTCCTCCTTTCCAAAACCATACAGGCATAGTATTTTAGTATTTTGTTTTTATTAGGATCCCCATTAGCTGCTGACAAGGCAGCAGCTACTCTTCCTTGGGTCCAAACAGGAATAAAACAATACATCAATGTAAAACAATAACGTACATCGTAAATAAAACAGTACATCAAACCAGACATTGTGCAGTATGTACATTGCTCCATTACTACACATTTACAGTATAAAATGTACCACATTACAATATTACAATGTGTGGCTGTGTGTAGAGTGTTTGTAGAGTGTACATATGCGTGTGTGTCTCTTCACAGTCCGTAAGATCAAGATCGAATACAACACAAGCCTATGAGGCTATAATTGCCTTTTACTAAGCTAATTGTGGCCCTGGTTCAGTTGTTGATTAACCAGTCAGGGGACAGTTCAATTGGCTGTGGATATTGATTCCTGCTGGCCAGACAGCGTTGTGTTTATAAGGTTGCTATATTGCGTTAACACTTTGAGATCTATACTGATGTTAGCGTTATGAAAGCGCAGGGAAGGAGAGCACGTTTAGATGTAACACAGCTACACATTCCCCATTAATGTTTAAAAGGCTTTCAAACCACAGAAGCTCAGTGTAGAGGGGGCATATCTATATGGACTGGGTGAAGGAATGACCTCACTCTTATGATAACTACTGTTGTCCTCAAGGCACTATCATAATCTCTTCATTTGAAACTACAATGGAAAGACCTTCTATTCTGCTTCTCTGCTGATGAGTTCACCCATAGGGGCCAGCATAATTATAATGCTGCCTTGGGGAAATGATAATGTCGATGTAATTACGGTAAATGGCAGTATCTGTCTTGAAGTGGTAGAGGCATAGATATATAAATAGATCAGTGGCCAGAGAAAGAAAATTGTGTAGAATATACCCCCGAGGCTTGTTGCATTGGATGTCAAGCATTAACGAAGAGGATTACTGTAAGCTTTGACAAAGAAAACATTGAGCACTATACAGTACAGTATTAGCTCCTGGAACGTATGAAGAAATACACTTCCTTTGATATTTGTCCTAGTTATGTCACTCTATTATGTTATCAGCACTAGATTTTTTATCTCCTTTTCAACTTTTTTCAAGTATTAATTAGTACACCACATGACCAAAAGTATGTGGACACCTGCTCGTCGAACGTCTTATTCCAAAATCATGGCCATTAATATGGAATTGGTCCCCCCCTTGCTGCTATAACATCCTCCACTCTTCTGGGAAGGCTTTCCACTAGATGTTGGAACATTGCTGTGGGGACTTGCTTCCATTCAGCCACAAGAGCATTAGTGAGGTCGGGCACTGATGTTGGGCAATTAGGCCTGGCTCTCAGTCGGCATTCCAATTCATCCCAAAGGTGTTCAAGGGAGTTGAGGTCAGGCTTTGTGCAGGCCACTCACACCGATCTTGACAAACCATTTCTGTATGGACCTCGCTTTGTGCACAGGGGCATTGTCATGCTGAAACAGGAAAGGGCCTTCCCCAAACTGTTGCCACAAATTTGGAATCACAGAATCGTCTAGAATGCCATTGTATGCTGTGGCGTTAAGATTTCCCTTCAATGGAACTTAGTGGCCTTGCCCGAACCATGAAAAACTGCCCCAGACCATTATTCCTCCTCCACCAATCTTTACAGTTGGCACTATGTATTCGGGCAGGTAGCATTCTCCTGGCATCCGCCAAACCCAGATGTTCCCGTTAGTTATTGTGCTGACGTTTGCTTCCAGAGGAAATTTGGAACTTGGTAGTCAGTGTGGCAACCGAGGATAGGTGATTATTACGAGCTACGCGCTTCAAGACCCGGCAGTCCTGTTCTGTGAGCTTGTGTGGCCTACCACTTTGCTTTTGATTCGTTGTTGCTCCTAGACGTTCCCACTTTACAATAACAGCACTTACAGTTGACCGGGGCAGCTCTAGCAGGACAGAACTGCCCTGGTCCACACACTTTTGTATATATAGTGTATCTCCATCTAAAACCCTCTCACAAATACCTTAAAGGGGCAATATGTGATTGCTACATCCATTTTTTAAAACTTTTAAATGCATGATATATAGCCCTTTATTCTCGAAGAATATAACTTAGAAATGACTCATGAGCTTAGTTTAACTATCTACCCAATCAGAACCCAAAATATACCTTTGTTTTACTCCTGTGTTTGTAAACAATGTAATTGTTAGCATTGTTTACCAGGTGGGGAGTATTGAAGGAAACATTGAAATCGTTGGTCAGGAGGGAGTGGAGATTTGGGCGTGAGGCTGTCATCCTGGGTCATATTTTCTTTAACGTTCCCTTGTGTCATGCAGCATTCCTCTGGATAACCCCGCTGTCTGAAACGCTCACCCAGATAGTTGGCTTGTTTGTCATACACACTCTTTGTACTACAAATCCTGCGTATGCGACTGTATTGGCTTATGGGGAGGCTCTTTTTTAGGGGTGTAGGGTGGAAGGTGTCTCCGCGTAACAGGGAATTCTTGTCCGTCGGCTTCTTGTATAGATCCGTACTAAAACCGCCACCCTCCCTCTCAATCAAAATGTCAAGAAAACTTGTTTCATGCGCGTCATAGGTGAGGGTGAATTTAATGTTCCCCGCT
Organism: Salvelinus alpinus; assembly: GCF_045679555.1. Lineage (NCBI taxonomy): Eukaryota > Metazoa > Chordata > Actinopteri > Salmoniformes > Salmonidae > Salvelinus > Salvelinus alpinus. Next base: position 20,957,576 of record NC_092093.1, on the reverse strand, counting down.
TGTATTGATGAAGGAGTGGAATCGATGAAGTTCCGTTGCTGTGCCCTGGAATAGAAGAAATATGTCATCAATTAAGCGTTTCCAGAGTCTGATATATCTCAAGAATGGGCTGAAAATCTAATTCTCCTCAAACAACCCCACATACAGATTGGCATAATTCGGTTCCATTTTACTACCCATAGCAGTTCCCTTCTGTTGAATGAATATGTCATTTTCAAATATGAAAAAGTTCTTAGTCAGCACAATCTCAGCAAGTTCAACAATACAGTTAGCGCTAGGGAGTGTGCAAGTGGGTCGTTGACTAAGACAGTGTGCCAGTGGGTCGTTGACTAAGACAGTGTGCCAGTGGGTCGTTGACTAAGACAGTGTGCCAGTGGGTCGTTGACTAAGACAGTGTGCCAGTGGGTCGTTGACTAAGACAGTGTGCCAGTGGGTCGTTGACTAAGACAGTGTGCCAGTGGGTTGTTGACTAAGACAGTGTGCCAGTGGGTCGTTGACTAAGACAGTGTGCCAGTGGGTTGTTGACTAAGACAGTGTGCCAGTGGGTCGTTGACTAAGACAGTGTGCCAGTGGGTCGTTGACTAAGACAGTGTGCCATGGCTTCTAGGCCTCCCTGATGGAGGATATTAGTATACAGGGATTCAACATCAAAGCAATCCATAAGCATCTCCCCATTGATATTGTGCATTGTCTATCATGTCCATAGAATCGCGTACATATGCAGGGAGTGACACCACACTTGGTTTTAGAAATAAATCTACAAAAGCAGATAGTTTTTCAGTCAATGAGCCAATGGAGGCCACAATAGGTCTCCCTGGTGGCATATCCAATCGTTTGCCGATTGCCCCTTTAAAGACAAACCCTATTTCACTAGAATAGAGGGAGACAAATGATATTTTTTGTCTTTAGACTATTGCAATCATGTCGTAAGTTAAACACCATGCAAGACAAGAGATTCATACATTATATGGGAGAGACAATATGTATAACATTGTCAGGAGAATGCAACCAAAGATGTTGCCACTGGGCACAGATGCCAGCTCAACATCTAGTTTTGAACTAACTTGAACACAAAGGGTTAAAAGTTGCGTGGGAGAAAGACAGAATTCTCTTACTTTAATGACCTGTTGCAAATCCAATCAGTTTCCACATTGATTCAACATCATCACCTAGATTTGTTTTGTTATAATGACGTGGAAACAACGTAGATTCAAGCAGTTTTTGCCCAGTGGGTTATTATGTGTTGTGATATCTACTGTGTATTTCCTAAGTTTGTTTTTCTATTTGTTATTCACCCAGAAAATACTTTCAGTATTACAGGGAACTGTTATCTCTTCTGTTCTGTTCATTTGATATTCATATATTTCTTCCCCCACATTCTCATCTCCCTAAAGAACTTGTTAGCAGAGTTTCTTCAGTTGGCTCTCACAATTCTTGCCCAGGCCCAGGGGTTGTGATTAAGCTGCTTTGCATTAGAACCCATTGCCCTGTCAATGAGTGATTCCGCAAAAAAACATATTCACTCACCATAGGCACTTCTCACTTTCTCTGGTTCACACAGACCTACATATAGGACTGTGTGTCACAGATACACCATTATCATTTACAATAGTATTTATATTTAGAGAGAGAGAGAGATTGTGATTCAAATGCAAAAGAGAACCAGGTTTCTGCAGTCTCATTTCTTTGAGTCATTTGTGTCTGTCCATAATATATTCCAAGGGCAATGCTCATTTCTAACCAGGAGAACTGAATGACACAGAGATGAGATGGAAGGATCAGCTAGTAATTAACAGAAACTATTGTAATCAGGCATCGGCTAGTCTAGTCTAGCCTACATATTCATTGAGCTTTTCCCAACTGCTGTAAAATTATTATTATCTGAATCTCCTTGAGGTAAATGTGTACCAGTTTGGTCTCTGCTGATGGCCTGTTGCTAGCATACAGACGGGTCCTGATGTGGAGTATATTGATAAGGCATCCTAAGTTACAATGGTGATTCTAGGATCGTGGGGATTGTAGTCATCTGGTGTGGGAGTGGAGAAACAATAGCAGTGGGCACTACAAAGACACAGAGACAAAGCAGCCCACTCCAATCATCAGTTTCCTGAATGCATAAGTAATCAGAGAGCTTTGAAATCACACCTGCACAGGTCATAATGACCCTACTCCCAATTTGTCTCCTCCCTAGTCTCTCTCCTCCCCCACATCCCTCTCTAGCAACTGTTGATTCAACTGGATCTGAGAAGAAACCCTAGTATTGCAGGGATTAATTATAGGTTCTCTAAGTAATCAATTGATCGGTAGGAGTAGGAATCAAAGTTTTGCCCCCTTGCTCAATGTGGTGCTTCCATGGTTATTTTCAGATAAATATAGATGTGCTTATACTGTAGCTGAATGTTTTCTGAGAGAGCTGAATGTTTTCTAAGGGAGCTGAACGTTTTCTGAGGGAGCAGAATGTTTAAGGGAGCAGAATGTTTTCTGAACGTTTTCTGAGGGAGCTGAACATTTTCTGAACGAGCTGAATGTTTTCTAAGGGTGCTGAATGTTTTCTAAGGGAGCAGAATGTTTTCTAAGGGAGCTGAATGTTTTCTGAGAGAGCTGAATGTTCTCTGAGGGAGCTGAATGTTTTCTAAGGGTGCTGAATGTTTTCTAAGGGAGCAGAATGTTTTCTGAACGAGCTGAATGTTTTCTGAGGGAGCTGAACGTTTTCTAAGGGAGCAGAATGTTTTCTGAACGAGCTGAATGTTTTCTAAGGGTGCTGAATGTTTTCTAAGGGAGCAGAATGTTTTCTGAATGAGCTGAATGTTCTCTGAACGAGCTGAATGTTCTCTGAGGGAGCTGAATGTTTTTTAAAGAGAGCTGGATGTTTTCTAAGGGTGCTGAATGTTTTCTAAGGGAGCTGAATGTTTTCTGAACGAGCTGAATGTTCTCTGAACGAGCTGAATGTTCTCTGAGGGAGCTGAACGTTCTCTGAGGGAGCTGAACGTTTTCTGAGGGAGCTGAACGTTTTCTAAAGGAGCTGAATGTTTTTTTGAGAGAGCTGAATGTTTTCTAAGGGAGCTGAATGTTTTCTAAAGGAGCTGAATGTTTTCTAAGGGAGCAGAATGTTTTCTAAGGGAGCTGAATGTTTTCTGAGAGAGCTGAATGTTCTCTGAGGGAGCTGAATGTTTTCTAAGGGAGCAGAATGTTTTCTAAGGGAGCAGAATGTTTTCTGAACGAGCTGAATGTTTTCTGAGGGAGCTGAACGTTTTCTAAGGGAGCAGAATGTTTTCTGAACGAGCTGAATGTTTTCTAAGGGTGCTGAATGTTTTCTAAGGGAGCAGAATGTTTTCTGAATGAGCTGAATGTTCTCTGAGGGAGCTGAATGTTTTTTAAAGAGAGCTGAATGTTTTCTAAGGGAGCTGAATGTTTTCTAAAGGAGCTGAATGTTTTCTGAACGAGCTGAATGTTCTCTGAACGAGCTGAATGTTCTCTGAGGGAGCTGAACGTTCTCTGAGGGAGCTGAACGTTTTCTGAGGGAGCTGAACGTTTTCTAAAGGAGCTGAATGTTTTTTTGAGAGAGCTGAATGTTTTCTAAGGGAGCTGAATGTTTTCTAAAGGAGCTGAATGTTTTCTAAGGGAGCAGAATGTTTTCTAAGGGAGCTGAATGTTTTCTGAGAGAGCTGAATGTTCTCTGAGGGAGCTGAATGTTTTCTAAGGGAGCAGAATGTTTTCTAAGGGAGCAGAATGTTTTCTGAACGAGCTGAATGTTTTCTGAGGGAGCTGAAAGGCCTACATGAATAATCACAATAATTACAACAGAAAGTGCACTCAGCTGAGAACTCACACAAAAACAAACAACAGTGTATCTTTTGACCAACATCACTACACAGACTATTCCATTGTTGTAGTTGCCTGATGCATCATCTTCTTTATCCCTCTTGAGTCAGAGATGAGCCAAGTGTAATGTATCGTCGGCACAACGATCAAAGCTCCATTAGGCTTTCATGGTTCCTTTCTTGTTCCTGGTGCTTTTTGTCCTTGCTAATGGGATGAAACGCCAGAGTTGGTTGCCGTACACGGGGACAGTTCAGAAGCTTGTTGACAGTGCCTGTCTGAATGCTTTGGGTTCCTGTCCCAATCCCCCTTCACTATTTATGGATGGATGAAGTATTAATGGCGATCTGAGCACGGGGAGAACATGCTAACATGGAGGCGCGTGCACACACACTCACACACACAGGCACGGATGCACACACACACACACACACACACAGCCTTTGGGGAGCATGATGCCTTTATAATTCATTGCATCTGAGCTGGTAAGATCCCACGTGGGAACCTCTAGAGGCATAGCAATAGACTTCATTCACACTCATATACATCTCTCTGTTTTTCTCTTTCTTCCCCAACCAACTCTCTCTCTCTCTGTTTTTCTCTTTCTCCCCCACCAACTCTCTCTCTTTCTCTCTGTGTTTTTCTCTTTCTCCTCCCACCAACTCTCTCTAGCTCTCTCTCTCTGTTTTTCCCTTTCTCCCCCACCAACTCTCTCTGCTTTTCTCTTTCTCCCCCGACCAACTCTCTCTCTCGCTCTCTCTCTGTTTTTCTCTTTCTCCTCCCACCAACTCTCTCTATCTCTCTCTCTCTGTTTTTCCCTTTCTCCCCCACCAACTCTCTCTAGCTCTCTCTCTGCTTTTCTCTTTCTCCCCCGACCAACTCTCTCTCTCGCTCTCTCTCTGTTTTTCTCTTTCTCCTCCCACCAACTCTCTCTCTCTCTGTTTTTCTCTTTCTCCTCCCACCAACTCTCTCTCTCTCTGTTTTTATCTTTCTCCCCCACCAACTCTCTCTTTCTTTCTCTTTCTCCCCCCACCAACTCTCTCTCTCGCTCTCTCTCTGTTTTTCTCTTTCTCCTCCCACCAACTCTCTCTCTCTCTGTTTTTCTCTTTCTCCCCCACCAACTCTCTCTTTCTTTCTCTTTCTCCCCCCACCAACTCTCTCTCTCTCTCTGTTTTTCTCTTTCTCCCCCACCAACTCTCTCTTTCTCTCTCTCTCTCTTTCTCCCCCACCAACTCTCTCTTTCTTTCTCTTTCTCCCCCCACCAACTCTCTCTCTCGCTCTCTCTCTGTTTTTCTCTTTCTCCCCCACCAACTCTCTCTTTCTCTCTCTCTCTCTGTTTTCCTCTTTCTCCCCCCACCAACTCTCTCTCTCGCTCTCTCTCTGTTTTCCTCTTTCTCCCCCCACCAACTCTCTCTCTCGCTCTCTCTCTGTTTTTCTCTTTCTCCTCCCACCAACTCTCTCTATCTCTCTCTCTCTGTTTTTCCCTTTCTCCCCCACCAACTCTCTCTATCTCTCTCTCTCTGTTTTTCTCTTTCTCCTCCCACCAACTCTCTCTATCTCTCTCTGCTTTTCTCTTTCTCCCCCACCAACTCTCTCTAGCTCTCTCTCTGCTTTTCTCTTTCTCCCCCGACCAACTCTCTCTCTCTCTGTTTTTCTCTTTCTCCCCCACCAACTCTCTCTTTCTTTCTCTTTCTCCCCCCACCAACTCTCTCTCTCGCTCTCTCTCTGTTTTTCTCTTTCTCCTCCCACCAACTCTCTCTCTCTCTGTTTTTCTCTTTCTCCCCCCACCAACTCTCTCTCTCTGTTTTTCTCTTTCTCCTCCCACCAACTCTCTATTTTTCTCTTTCTCCCCACCAACTCTCTCTTTCTCTCTCTCTCTCTCTCTCTCTGTTTTTCTCTTTCTCCTCCCACCAACTCTCTCTCTCTCTGTTTTCCTCTTTCTCCCCCACCAACTCTTTCTCTATATTTTTCTCTTTCTCCCCCACCAACTCTCTCTCACCCCTATCTTAAGCCCTAGATATTCATTGAACATGTAATATTGGTGCCATATAGATTCAGACTTGGCAGAACCATTAGTATATATCAAAAAGGAGGCTTCAACTATTGAAAACCAAGAGATCATCATCACATATCCAGCAAAACAGTATCACTACGAACCCCCACTCATTCTCCTGCCAACCAGCTCTGAATCATTTATGCTTCTCTTTTAAATGCGCTGGTGTTTTCACAACATTATCTCTCCTGATAGCCCTGAGCATGACTTCCTGTTTATTTTTGAAAAAATTGCACTAGTTTATTTGGTCGGCTAATTTATACGATATTAGATGATACGGAATGAGATATGAGAAAATCAATACATTAATTCAGTTAACAGGCATTCCATACAATGTGAACAGTGAACGTTAAGGAGTTGTTTATTTTAGAGTCAGCAAATGCTGTTGAATACCATTCAGTAACCATTGCCATTCTTTAGGCTACATGTGTGCAATATTGTAAACCCTGCCTACTGCACTATTGTCTCCTATGGAATTTTTACTGCTTACTTAAATGGCATGCTCTGATGAATTATTCAGATGGTTGGCTATATACTGAACATAGTGTCTCTGAAACGTATAAGACATACAGTACCAGTCAAAAGTTGACACACCTACTCATCCCAGGGTTTTTCTTTATTTTTTACTATTTTCCACATTGTAGAATAATAGTAAAGATATCAAAACAATGAAATAACACATATGGAATCATGTAGGAACCAAAAAAGTGTTAAACAAATCAAAATATATTTGATATTTGTGATTCTTCAAAGTAGCCACCCTTTCCCTTGATGACAGCTTTGCACACATGTAATAAGGATTGTGAAATGATAGTGTCATATTGAACATATATTTATTTATTCTATTGTGGCTTCTCCAGCTGTGAAGGCAATACTAACTTTGCTGATAGCTACTTACATGACACTTTGAAATGTTCTGGAGAGATGAAATGGTTTCTTTATTTCCTGGCCTGAACCTTTCTTTAATGAAGTTAAACTTCTTGTTTTGCACCCAATTCTGGGTTGCTGACCACTAGCCTGATGTAAATCCACTGACACAGCTTAGAATTGGGGTGCCAGTTGTTGCATTCCTCAAACCACTTTATTAAAACGACTGTTGACGTCTTGCTGTAGGCTATTGCCTTTTTAACTAGGATCTAATCTAATAATGACGCAGGTGACGTCCACATCCCTCCTACACCTCTTCCAGTTCAGTCCTGATATATGGTGTGCCTCCCTCTACTTCTCAAACTACAAGAGTCCAGCTACCGCAGCAGATCCCACACAAGCGCTCCTACACACGCGGATGGAGAACAGGAGCTGGCTTGGCGGTGATGTGTTTAGACTTTTTGCTTTATTTATCAGCTCTTTCTTAGGTCATTTCTACGGGGAGAAAATCTAAGTCTTCTATGATGAAACTTGTGTTTGTTTTTGCTGTGGTTGCGTATTTCTTTGCAGGTAAGCTATTGGTAAATTCAATGTGTTTCGTTGTGCGTGTACTGTAGGGGTTGCGTGTATTGTAGCGCGTTTCAGCACCACGGAGAGCGCCACTGCTTGAGAGAGAGAGAGAGAGAGAGAGAGAGAGTTGCATGCAGTAGTCAGTCATGCATTGTATGGTGCATTTTCTCTGTTAATCTTCTTGAGTAATGTTTTTATAATTGCTCATCTATATCGCATATTTATTTTGCAAAACTAAATGTAATGTAATATCATATAGTTATGGAGAAGATTTTTTCAACACAGAACCACATTCTGACCCATTTTGTCAATAATTTACAGAAAATCTATCACTTCCCGTTGGAAAAGAACGACAGCGAGAGGATGTGGTACGCAAAATGTTTTTCGTCTCTTGTTGGATAACTCATATTAAAAAGAAATAGCATTATTATATAACGGAAATTGCACTGTATGCTTTAATGTTGTGACAGGTTGCTTGTTACTGTTTTCTAGGTAACACGGTGCTTGGTTGAGGTCCTGTCCAAGGCGTTGACCAAACCTGACTCTCACCCTCTGGATCAGGAATGCAAAGATATTCTCAAAGCAGGCAAGTAGTCTTTACATGACTAATTGTTGTATTTCAAAGGCAGCATATAGGAAGGATTTTGAAAAGATAGCAATATATAATTTCATAAACGGTGAAAGCAATATGATGTCAGTGTTTGTTTACAAGACTGGAGTTAATGAACCTTGCACTTGCCTTTCATAAACTAACACGTGCACTTGACTCACCCATCCCCCGCCCCTCCACCAGCACTGACTTTGCTGATAGCTACTTTTTCGAGGGAAAATGTGGTTGTCCCAACTAGCTATTTTAAGATTAATGTACCAACTGTAAGTTGCTTGCATAAGAGCATCTGCTAAATGAATAAAATGTCAAATGTTGGTCTGCCATGATGCTACCAATAAATCACTTTTGCCTGTCTTTCTCTGTAATGTCAATGGAAATGAAGGAAAGGAGATGAGCAGATGAAGCTACTTTAGACTATTGAGATGCAGCCCCGTGTTGACTGGAGGCAGAGATGGTGAAAGAATGAGTACAACCAGAGATACCAGTACTGTATATAATGAGGAGATGGTCTTGTCTCCTCCCTAACAATGGGAGTCATTGTCCCAAAGGCTGGAAGGCAGGTGATCTGCTTATCGGTCTGCTTAATGCTGTATTCCTGTGTGGACAGATTTTTGACAGGAGTGGACCTTCTCGCTTGACAGTAATATTACACAGGGTTACTGTAGGTCATAGGACTCAGTGGGGCTTCGGCTAATACAGAGAACAGAGCTATAGAGCTACAACCTGGCAACCAGCTGAGGAGATATGAGTAGAGACACCTAAATTAGCATTTGCTTCTGTATTGATGGAAATTCTACTTAGCTGAATTTAAATATGCTATTATGGGAGACAGATATTGCCTGGGCTTTTCCCATATATTGTTGAGAGACATTTTACAATGGTCACCAAAATGAACTAATCAAGGGTCTATGAGTAGCTGATTAGTTGAATCAGGTGTCAGTGCAATGCTGGAAAAAAGTGCCAGTGCCTCCGAGTAGCTCTTCTGTCTCTGAAATGTTTGAATTGAGGGGGAACTTGCAGTGGGGCTTGAGTTGGACAACATGAGACAATGATAAAGTAGTAGACACTGTGGATATTGTCAACACATTATTGTATGCCCTTTGAGTGTCTCTTCTTCTTCCACCCCCTCCTACAGGTGCCCAACATGCTGCACCTGTGGAGAAGAAAAGTGATGAGGTGCTGACACATGAAGAGGGCAAAGAACATGAACCTGAGCCTGAGGCACCAGGGGCCGACGTGAAAGACATTGAGGACCTCCTGAAGTCTGTGGAGGAGAAGAGAGAGACACTGGAGGACGAAGATCGCAGCCAGGAGTCATGGGACCTCAACTACGAGAAGGAGAAAAGGATTTGGAAACCAACGCACAGGTATCATCATAAGAAACCCAATCACAAACGTGATGAGGAGGTTTCTGAAGAAGTGAGAGAAGAGCCAGAAGAGGAACGTAGTCAGGAATCCTGGAGTCTGGGCGATGAGAAGGAGAAGAGATATAGGCCTACCTATCGGTACACCCCAAAGAAACACCACAAACGAGACGAAGAGGGTTTAGAGGAAGAGAGAGAAGAGCCAGAAGAGGAACATAGTCAGGAATCCTGGAGTCTGGGCGATGAGAAGGAGAAGAGATATAGGCCTACCTATCGGTACACCCCAAAGAAACACTACAAACGAGATGAAGAGAGTTTAGAGGAAGAGAGAGAAGAGCCAGAAGAGGAACGTAGTCAGGAATCCTGGAGTCTGGGCGATGAGAAGGAGAAGAGATATAGGCCTACCTATCGGTACACCCCAAAGAAACACCACAAACGAGACGAAGAGGGTTTAGAGGAAGAGAGAGAAGAGCCAGAAGAGGAACGTAGTCAGGAATCCTGGAGTCTAGGCGATGAGAAGGAGAAGAGATATAGGCCTACCTATCGGTACACCCCAAAGAAACACCACAAACGAGACGAAGAGGGTTTAGAGGAAGAGAGAGAAGAGCCAGAAGAGGAACGTAGTCAGGAATCCTGGAGTCTGGGCGATGAGAAGGAGAAGAGATATAGGCCTACCTATCGGTACACCCCAAAGAAACACCAAAAACGAGATGAAGAAGACGAAGAGCGCAGTCAAGAGTCCTGGAGTCTGGGCGATGAGAAAGAGAAGAGAAAGGAGGATGATGAGGAAAGAAAGAAGAGGATTTGGAAACCCACCCATCGGTACCACCACAAGAAGCACCACAAACGCAGTGAAGATCCTTCAGAGGAAGAGGAGGAGGAGAAAGATAAGAGAATTTGGAAACCCACACACAGATATCACCACAAGAAACACCACAAACGAGGTGCTGACTCATCGGACGAGGAATCAGAAGAAAAGAGATCAGAAGAGTCAGAGGAAGAGGATAGAGAGAAGAGAATCTGGAAGCCCACACACAGATACCACCACAAAAAACACCACAAACGTGATGAGGAGCTTTCAGAAGAAGGGAGAGAGGAGCCAGATGAAGAACGCAGCCAAGAGTCCTGGAGTCTGGGTGATGGAAAGGAGAAGATAGAGGAGGATGAGGATGAGAGAGAGAAGAGGATTTGGAAACCAACTCACAGGTACCACCACAAGAAGCATCACAAACGCAATGGGGATTCCTCAGAGGAGGAAGACGAGGAACGAAGGAGCGATTCGGACGAACATGAGGAGGAGAAGAGGCATGGAGACGCCGAGAAGGATGAGAGACAGAGGGATAGGCAGGAGGCTCTGAGGTGTGTATCTATATATTCATATTTTTTCCAGGCTATAAATCTTCAACCATAACAATCTTTACCACAGGACATTTTAGACACATGCTTTTGAGACCAACGACTAGACTTAATCTGTGTCCGGGAAACCGGCACTGAGTATAGGTTGTGCTGGTGTTTGTGTGACAGGTACCTGGCAGAGAAGAGTCGTCTCCTGGGGGAGGGCGAGGTGTATGAGAAACGTTCTCCCTGGGCTTACAGAGGATACTACCACCCTGCCTGGTGGAAGAGAAGCATAGACCCACACACACCATTGCATAAGGTTTCTATGTACAACCTATTATAACCTACATTTTTAGACTGGACTACTGCTGTATTAGTTTGTATAGTTTGAGCTATTTTAATAATTTTTTTCAATCACTTTTATTGTTCTTTAATCGTTTATATATTAAGGTCCACTTTAAATGATGTTCAGTCCATAAAGGCTTCATAAAGCCTTCACAATGCCTTTATAAGCGCTACATAAATGTGTTACACAGCATCTATAACTGTATGTCATGCTTTATAAAGGGTTAATACATGTGGCATAACTGTGTGACATAATCACCAATGTCAAATGTGACATAACCCACTATGTCAAATGTGATATTAACATGTGCTTTATAAAGGGTGACATGTTGTGCTGAAGGAAGTCACGTTAGTCACGTTACACCTAATTTCCTTCCAAGACACTCTGTCCAAATACACGAAGATCTAGTGGACCAACACATAAACCTTCATTAGGGAAAGAGGTTGGGCCATCCTACAATTGTTTTAGAGTAATATAACATTTACAATTTAGCAGACGCTTTTATCCAAAGCGACTTAGTCATACGTGCATACAGTTTTATGTATGGGTGGTCCCGGGAATCAAACCCACTATCCTGGCGTTGCAATACTCTACCAAGATGGTTATAAATGCTTTGTGAAGCCTCAATTTAATATAATTCATAAAGCCTTTATTAAGCGATGCTTATGGCACCTTTTAAAAAGCACAGGTTTATGTCATATTTGACTTTGGTGGTTATGTCACACAGTTATGCCACATTTATGAACCCTTTATAGAGCATGACATACAGTTATAGATGATTGATTTGTGGCACATGTATGTAGTGTTCATGAAGGCTTTATGAAGCCTTTATAAGCTGCACCTAATTTAAAGCGGGATCTATATTAATCTATCATGATGCTTATCAATTGTTTCCAATTAGATTTTTAATTGTACAGAAATGTTTTAATACACTAAAGTGTGATGTGATTTGATTGGCTAAGATGGAGGAACTGGCGAAGTTGCTGACCTATAAGAATCACCAGCTGGCCAGCCAATCAGAGCCGGCGGACGAGGAAAAGAAGAGGAGCGTATCTCTAACCCCAGAGGAGGTAACATTTGAACATCACAAATAACCTTTATGAAACATGACACAAAACAATTCAATGGTGAATTACCATATCATAAGCCTCCTCTTAAACTTCTCAGAAAATATATCTTGAAAGATGACATATCACAAGGTTTTGGATGTTTCATGCTCTTAGACAGACACCACAATCCTGCTTTATATTGAAGTAAGAAAACCTTTTTCAAGCTATTAAAATGATGAACCAGTCCAATATTGGATGTTGCCCTCTCTGTAGTCTTCTGTGGGAAGAGATTCTACCCTCTCTGTAGTCTGCTGTGGGAAGAGACTCTAACCTCTCTGTAGTCTGCTGTGGGAAGAGACTAACCTCTCTGTAGTCTGCTGTGGGAAGAGACTACCCTCTCTGTAGTCTGCTGTGGGAAGTGACTATACCCTCTCTGTTACATAACCATGCAGAAGCCATATGTTTATCTCTAGGAGACCTGGCTCGGGTTGAGGCTTCACAACTCAAAATGAGCCGTGATATTCTAGAATGGAAACAGCCTGTGTGTGAATGAGCGCAGGTACAAATGCCTACAGAGAAAAGCCCTTTGACTCCAGGCATGTCTTCCTAGATAGTGGTGGTGGCTCACTAAGCAAATTAATAATGTAATGAATATATTATTCTGCAACTCTTGGGCACTGAGTCTTCACAGTGATGAGAGATAGTAGGCTAAACAAGAGATGTGTGTCCCTGAAAGAAATGGTGTCCTCTGCACTGTGGGATTCATCTGAAAGCAATAAAATTACAAGTTTAGAGAATGTGCATCTAGCTGCAGAGAAAAAGGCTGTTCTTTTTCCTCTCTCCCTCGCATGGTTTTCATGGCTGCAGCAGCGATTGCACCAAAACCTAAGTTATTACATCCCCTCACAACCCACCCCTATAAGAGCTGATAGAGAGTTTATACCCGGGCCGGCCACTATCATATCACCTGCTCTGGAGCGAGGAAATACAAATGGGGAGGGGGAGAATGGATGACTCTAGAGTATTATTTTTCATCCTGACAGTCTTCAGACTACACTGCAGCAGCATCCCCTACAATGGGACTCCGGTAGTGGGAATATCTACACTATTGACTGTATTAAGATCCAGGGAAAGCAGTGGCTAATTAAGGGGGGAGTCAGATTCCAGGAGCAAGGGGTTTAATTGAAAGGCTTGCACTTTTACAGAATAAATACCTATGTGTTCTTTCTTCCTTGGATGGAGGCCAAAATGAAGCTACACTGAACAAAAATAGAAATGCAACATTAACAATTTCAAAGATTTTCCTGAGTTACAATTCATATAACGGAATCCGTCAATTGAAATAAATAAATGTGTCCCTAATCTATGGATTTAGATGACTGGGAATACAGATATGCATCTGTTGGTCACAGAGACCTTAAAAAAGATAGGCGTGGATCAGAAAACCAGTCTGTTGATTGTGGTGCCTGGAATGTTGTCCCACTCCTCTTCAATGGCTGTGCGAAGTTTGCTGGATATTGGCGGGAACTGGAACACGCCGTCGTACAGGTTGATCCAGAGCGTCCCAAACATGCTCCATGGGTGACATGTCTGGGGAGTATGCAGGCTATGGAAGAACTGGGACATTTTCAGCTTCCAGGAATTGTGTACAGATCCTTGTGACATGGGGATGTGCATTATTATGCTAAAACATGAGGTGATGGCGGCAGATGAATGGCACGACAATGGACCTCAGGATCCCGTCACGGTATTTCTATGCATTCAAATTGCCATTGATAAAATGCAATTGTGTTGATGTCCGTAGTTTTATGCCTGCCCATACCATAACCCCACCGCCACCATGGGGTACTCTGTTCACAACATTGACATCAGAAAACATTTCCCACACGACGCCATACCCGCTGTTCGCCATCTGCCCGGTAAAGTTGAAACCGGGATTCATCCGTGAAGAGCACACTTCTCCAGTGTACCAGTGGCCATCAAAGGTCAGCATTTGTCCACTAGCGGGTTACGACGCCGAACTGCACTCAGGTCAAGACCCTGGTGAGGACAACGAGCACACAGATGAGCTTCCCTGAGACGATTTCTGACAGTTTGTGCAGAAATTCTTTGGCTGTGCGAACCCAGTTTCATCAGCTGTCCGGGTAGCTGGTCTCACACGATCCCACAGGAGAAGAAGCCGGATGTGGAGGTCCTGGGCTGGAGGTGGTTACGGTTGTGAGGCCGGTTGGACCTACTGCCGAATTCTCTCAAACGGCTTATGGTAGAGAAATTAACATTCAATTCTCTGGCAACAGCTCTGGTGGACATTCCTGCAGTCAGCATGCCAATTGCATGCTCCCTCAAAACTTGAGACATCTGTGGCAGTGTGTTGTGTGACAAAACTGCACATTTTAGTGTCCTTTTATTGTCCCCCAGCACAAGCTTCTTGATATGCCACACCTGTCAGGTGGATGGATTATCTTGGCAAAGGAGAAATGCTCGCGAAAAGGGATGTAAACAATTTTGTGCAGGAAGTTTTTTGTGCGTATGGAAAATTTCAGGGATCTTTTATTTCAACTCATGAAACATGGAACCAACACTTTACATGTTGCATTTATATTTGTGTTCAGTGTATTTAGCAGTAATAACGCTCTCTCTGTGTGTGTGTGTGTGTGTGTGTTGTGTTTTCAGGAGAAGGAGTTGGAGAACATAGCAGCTATGGACATGGAGCTACAGAAGATATCTCAGAAGATGCATGAGAACAGGAGTGACTAGATAGACAGGCAGAGGCATGCAGACAGGGATGCTAAGATACACAAGGTTAGGACACTGAGATAGTAACAAAAGACTAAAAAGAGAGCTGTAGACTTACCCGTCAGAGTTACGAAAAAGAAAAAAAAACATCCAAGAGCCTTGCTGCAAATTCTGCTGTGTTAACCTTTGTACCTGTGAAATGTTGATGTTCTCAAAAGAGACTGTTTAGTTCATATATAAGTATAATATAATAGTATAAAGATAAAGTAGATGCTTTGCTCATTTGTCCGGATATCTATATATTTAAAGTACGCATCACTGTTTTGTTCAAACTTTTGA
The DNA here is from genome assembly GCF_045679555.1 of Salvelinus alpinus. NCBI lineage: Eukaryota > Metazoa > Chordata > Actinopteri > Salmoniformes > Salmonidae > Salvelinus > Salvelinus alpinus. Next base: position 20,942,485 of record NC_092093.1, on the reverse strand, counting down.
ATGGTTGTTTGTTCAGTCTGCATTTAATAAAATGTATTATTCTGGGACCAAAACTAACACGTATCTCAGGATTTTAATACCTCAGGAACGCAGTTGGTTATCAAGAGTAATAGTATTTTAACAGCACTGTATTTATTGAAATTCACACTAATGCAGCACAGTAAGGAGGCTGTGATAGCAAATGGCTGCTTTACATCATGGCACTTTCTGCTAAAAAAGTATAAAATACAAACAAAATGCTAGATTTGGGAGCTTAGAGCTTTGCAGAGCAGCTCCAGGGCTGAATAACAACCATGATCGTTTATAACTGGTAGCAGGAGGAGGGAGAGACATTTCAGTGATTCTATCCCCACCTCCACAAGTACATGTAAATCAAGTCATCAATGATTTAAATTAGACAAACTCTGGGCACCCCACAATAGTGTCATCCCCCTGTTGTCTCTGAGTTTCAGTCTCTTTGTGGCCGGCTCTTCTGCTGTAGTTGAGCCTGTCTTAGCTTTAGTCGTATCTGTAGTAACGGTCGTCCCGGAGAGGAGGTAACCCCCGCCCCACTCATCAGCAGCACAGGGTGCGTCCTGTTAGGCAACACCTACACACAGAGACAGTGAGGTCAGAGGTAGTGCTGCTATTACAAACATGGACGTTTCCACAGAGACAGTTGTACAGTTTGATGAGGCTTATACCTGGTAATGTCTGATCCAGGCAGGCTGACCGCTCCGCCTTGTTCCCTGACCTTTGTATAGCAATCTATCAGAGGCTGTGGGAGAGAGACAGACAGACAGAAAGAGACAGACAGAAAGAGACGGAAATGACAAGAGTTTAATAACAACACGACAGCGGTGAACACGACCGGGATGAACACGACCGGGGTGAACACGACCGGGGTGAACACGACAGCGGTGAACACGACCGGGGTGAACACGACCGGGGTGAACACGACAGCGGTGAACACGACCGGGGTGAACACGACCGGGGTGAACACGACAGCGGTGAACACGACAGCGGTGAACACGACCGGGGTGAACACGACCGGGGTGAACACGACCGGGGTGAACACGACAGCGGTGAACACGACAGCGGTGAACACGACCGGGGTGAACACGACCGGGGTGAACACGACAGCGGTGAACACGACCGGGGTGAACACGACAGCGGTGAACACGACCGGGGTAAACACGACAGCGGTGAACACGACAGCGGTGAACACGACCGGGGTGAACACGACCGGGGTGAACACGACCGGGGTGAACACGGCAGTACACTAGGGTCTACTAGAAAGAATAATAACAGTAATATGCTTATTAAATACACAACACACACATTAGCGCACACTAGGAAGCATACTAGAGAACACTCAGATGCATACCTATTTGTATTGAGAGTACACTACAAAGGGTTTGAAGGGGGCGAGGAACTTGAGGCCCAGTAGAACTGGACAGGTGTGGAACCGACTGGCTATCACCAACCTGAGGAGAAGAACCAGAGATATTATACTGTAGAACTGGACAGTAGAACTCTTTCACCTAACCAATTTGGTGAGATTAGTGAGTACTTCAAAAGGAGGGAGGATGGAAGAACCAGAGATATTATACTGTAGAACTGGACAGTAGAACTCTTTCACCTAACCAATTTGGTGAGATTAGTGAGTACTTCAAAGGAGGGAGGATGGAAGAAGGCCTGTTGAAAGTATTGGAACTCAGGTGTAGAGACATACTAGGGATGTAGACTACCTGGAAACATGAGTTTCCCCAATCCTCGACAAACCTATCAATAAACACAGGATCAGATGACATCTGCTGTAGCCCCAACATCAATCATCTTTAACTAGACATCTCACACCTATCTCACTTCGGATCAAGATTACTACTAAGCACTCCTGTTTTGTTCCTTGTGTTGACATGAAGATGTTAACATTGACATGTTTGACTAATTTCAGACAGTGCAAGACAACACCAACAGAGCAGAAACTAACTCATGTGTCAGGGGGATGTAATCTTAGTGCCAAAAAGCTGTTACACTGTTTATTACTGCTTATACATGTCTACTAACAGCCCATTAATGGTTTAGAGTTCACTCTGTAACTTAGTGTCATTAAAACAGAGGTGAGAGCGAGACAGAATAACAGACTCACCCGTCAGCGTTCCTCCCCTGCAGCAGCAGTTTCTTCCTCTGCTCCTCCATCTTCACCTTCTTCTCCTGGGCCTGAAACACAACATACAGTTGCTCTTCAATTGTACACCGTTGAAATCTTTGGAGCACACAAGCACCAGGAAGTGTGACAAATAACAGAGACAACTTGCTGCTTAACTATGTGTTGTCATACTCTGATCTCTCCGTTTCTCCCTCTCCTGTCTCTCCTTGTCCTCGGCAGGGTCTGTACTGGTACTAGTCTCCATGCTCCTGTCCTCTGTGTCTGGGCTGCCTTCTGCTTTCTCTGGGTCAGGTTGGACTTGTCTCCATTGGCCTGTCCAGCATCTAGAGTTGTGACAATACATCAATCAATTCAATAGAATAGACAGTATAGCATTGTTGGTCTGTCAAAGGATTATATTCCACACACCCACGTCTATGTCTTTGGCCTCCGTGTCCAGTGTCCCTGCCAGCAGTGCGTTGACATGACAGATGGGAAACTCATGGAGCGTATCGTGGAAGTGGGAGGGGAAGCCAAAGCTCTCTACCCCCGCCCTCTCAGGACCTCCTCCTGGGTACATCTGCACCACTGACCCATAGCCTGGAGGAGAGAGACACAAGATTGAGGAGTCTGTTCGGGTGTCTCCAGATGAACGCAACATTACAGGACGTTCCGATAGAATTGACATCAAATGTTGACTGTTGACATACTTGTGGTTATGTAGTGTATGTGGACACCTGCTCATTGAACATCTCATTCCAAAATCATGGTCATTAATATGGAGTTGGTCCCCCTGTTGCTGCTATAACAGCCTCCACTCCTCTGGGAAGGCTTTCCACTAGATGTTGGAACATTGCTGCAGGGACTTCCATTCAGCCACAAGATCATTAGTGAGGTCAGGCACTGATGTTGGGCGATTTGGCCTGACTTGCAGTCGGCGTTCCAATTCATCCCAAAGGTGTTCGATGGGGTTGAGGTCAGGGCTCTATGCAGGCCAGTCAAGTTCTTCCACATCGATCTCGACAAACCATTTCTGTATGGACCTCGCTTTGTGCACAGAGGCATTGTCATGCTGAAACAGGAAAAGGCCTTCCCCAAACTGTTGAAACAAAGTTGGAAGCACAGAATCATCTAGAATGTCATTGTATGCTGTGGCGTTAAGATTTCCCTTCACTGGCCTAGTCCGAACCATGAAAAACAGCCTCAGACCATTATTCCTCCTCCACCAAACTTTACAGTTGGCACTATGCATTCAGGCAGGTAGCATTCTCCTGGCATCTGCCAAACCCAGATTCGTCCGTCGGACTGCCAGATGGTGAAGCGTGATTTCTCACTCCAGAGAACACGTTTCCACTGCTCAAGAGTCCAATGGCGGTGAGCTTTACACCACTCCAGCTTCCGTTCTGTGAGCTTGTGTGGCCTACCACTTCGCGGCTGAGCCGTTGTTGCTCCTTGATGATTCTACTTCACAATGACAGCACTTACAGTTGACTGGGGCAGCTCTAGTAGGGCAGAAACTTGTTGGAATGGTGACATTGTACTGTTTCAAGTTGAAGTGATTTTTTATTATAATGCAGTTGATTGGCGAAGATGACAAACATTATATTAATGGTGCTACACATACAATTTCTGCCCTATGTGGAAGCTAGGTGAATTGCAATGGCACTAGGCTGCATTTAAACCACACATTAAACCACATTCCCCTGTAACATGGCAGAGACTCACTCTTGAGCCTTTTACTTTCGGTTTTGGTCCACCAGCTTAAAACAGCTGTAAAAAATTATTTTACAATGATTCCCTACACCAGGGACGGGCAACTGGCGGCCCCTCTTTTGAAGGCCCTCGGATCAATCCCCCCCCAAAAAAGTAGACTACACAAGGTGCAAATGTGGTTGTGCATCAGCAGTTTTACTATTGTTATCTCAGTCAGTGATTAGCCCATGTCAGCAAAACATTTTTAGTTTGCCAAGTAAGTTTAGCGGCCTGCTATATAGACTTATTATCATGGCCAAATTACCAGCCGGGGGCCCTCCATTGATTTTGACAAAATGTGTAACATTGCAGCAAACGGCAACATTTGCTCTACACCCCATGATAAAATGTGTAGATTTGCACAAAATGTACTCTAAAACGTAAAAATATATATAATATATATATATCTCCTCTGTGAATAGGGGGACCACTAAGATGTTTTGGTCGCAATGGGATTTTCTGTGGCCCCCACCCCGATCAAAGATCCCTGCCCTACACTATTCAGTGCTGAAATGGAGCGAGCAGTGTAGGATTTTAGCATTCTGGATTTCTACATTGGCCACGTTTTCCACTGATTTCCACTTGATAACACAGTCAAAGTCAGAACAGCTTTCCCATTTTGACAACAGATGGTGCTCCGGCGGGAGAAATTGATAGGCGAATATCACAGCCAATCACAACATTGGCGGGTCAGTAATATCGAAACACTATCATTCCACTATTACTGCAGATATATTATGGACATTTTCTAAAATTACATTGCAAAAATTCGAAGAAATCCCGTGTAGCACCTTAAAGCAAGACATTCATACGAGCCTTACAATCCAATTATAATACAAAAGTCGTGTGAAATTCACTCATAATCAACATGTAAATGGAGGCTTTTTTTCTTGCGGTCCATAAGAACTCTCCCGTGTTTTCCTCCCCGGTGGGGAAATTGTGAATAGCGACTCAGACTACAGCAGTCAGAGCATGGTCAACATAGACAGGGAACAAAACAGCTTGCCACAGAGCAGACATGATTCATAAGTCATGCAGAATAAGGCATCATGTGTGCGTTCGATATGGCACCCTATTCCCTATATAGTGCACTACTTTTGAGGCTCTGGTCAAACGTACTACACTATATAAAGAATATCGTTCCATTTCGGATGCAGGTCACAACAGCTCTATCCATATTTCCAGACATGGTATTTCTATAGTCCAGTTACCTCCCATCCTCTCCATGACGGCCCCCAGCACCAGTCCAGCACAGGTCTCAAACACCAGCACCTTACCGCCTGCATGGATGTTGCCCAGAGTTAACATCTGGGCTAGGGTGTCGTACCGCAGGCAGCTGGAGGAGAAGAGGCAGACAGTCCGGGTTTTCCTGACCGTGTGACCTAGCCAGAAAAACCATCAGGCCCTACGAGTGACTGTCCCTCTGGTGATCTAACTCACCATATCTTCCCTGGTTCTCTGCCGTGATACATCATAGCCAGGATACAACAAGAGGGCCTTAGGACCATCACACTGTTCTCATACCTGGAGGGAACAGAACACAAGACATTCAGAACCCACAAAGCTCATTTCATTCATCACTAACCCTGGTCCTGGAGTGTACAGGCCTACATTCCTCAGACTCACTTTATCTTGATGTATTTCTCTTGTGCAAACTCAGCCTTGTCCCTGAACGTCCTACTGTTCTCTATCAGCTGCTAGACTATTTCCTGAGGAGTGGAGAGAGGAGAAAGAGGAACATCAGCAACATACACAAAACTTTCAACATATATACATATATTTACTACCGGTACTGTTGTGGTATTTTGTGTAAAGCAATTCTAAACAAAATATTTACACAGCACAGTACACATATAGACGTGTCGTTTAAATTGGATTAATATATATTTTTGATCCCCTGAGGAAGAAATGACAACTACTCCACATATGTCCAGAAGTACATGTACCCGTACCTTCAGACCTTGCTCTGTGAGGGTCTCAATGTCATCTCTGAAAAAAAGGGGACATTAAGGTGAAGCAGTCCTCTAAAGACACAAAAGACAATAATACAAGAAACAACACTTCTATTGCCTCTCCCTCTACGATACGCACTTCCGGTTTGGTTTGGAGCGAGTAGTTGCATTCCGCTTTGCTCCACAGGTAGTATTACAGGTAGTATTACATTTCATTTCATTACAGTACAACAGTTTGATTTGTTTGATCTTAGCTGGCTACATAGCCGTCTTTGTATCCAAGATAATTGTGTAGTCTAGAGTAATTGTCGAGGTTACCTAGCCAGTTAGAGGTTACCTAGCCAGCTACACTTTCAAACAAAGTCAACAACGCAGCCACTGCTAGCTAGCCTATTTCACCAGCCAGCAGTACTATATCATTTTAGTCAATAAGATTTTTTGCAACGTAAGCTTAACTTTCTGAACATTCGAGACGTGTAGTCCACTTGTCATTCCAATCTCCTTTGCATTAGCGTAGCCTCTTCTGTAGCCTGTCAACTATGTGTCTGTCTATCCCTGTTCTCTCCTCTCTGCACAGACCATACAAACGCTTCACACCGCGTGGCCGCTGCTACTCTAACCTGGTGGTCCCAGCGCGCACGACCCACGTGGAGTTCCAGGTCTCAGGCAGCCTCTGGAACTGCCGATCTGCGGCCAACAAGGCAGAGTTCATCTCAGCCTATGCTTCCCTCCAGTCCCTCGACTTCTTGGCACTGACGGAAACATGGATTACCACTGATAACACTGCTACTCCTACTGCTCTCTCCTCGTCTGCCCACGTGTTCTCGCACACCCCGAGAGCTTCTGGTCAGCGGGGTGGTGGCACTGGGATCCTCATCTCTCCCAAGTGGACATTCTCTCTTTCTCCCCTGACCCATCTGTCTATCGCCTCCTTTGAATTCCATGCTGTCACAGTTACCAGCCCTTTCAAGCTTAACATCCTTATCATTTATCGCCCTCCAGGTTCCCTTGGAGAGTTCATCAATGAGCTTGACGCCCTGATAAGTTCCTTTCCTGAGGATGGCTCACCTCTCACAGTTCTGGGTGACTTTAACCTCCCCACGTCTACCTTTGACTCATTCCTCTCTGCCTCCTTCTTTCCACTCCTCTCCTCTTTTGACCTCACCCTCTCACCTTCCCCCCCTACTCACAAGGCAGGCAATACGCTTGACCTCATCTTTACTAGATGCTGTTCTTCCACTAATCTCATTGCAACTCCCCTCCAAGTCTCCGACCACTACCTTGTATCCTTTTCCCTCTCGCTCTCATCCAACACTTCCCACACTGCCCCTACTCGGATGGTATCGCGCCGTCCCAACCTTCGCTCTCTCTCCCCCGCTACTCTCTCCTCTTCCATCCTATCATCTCTTCCCTCTGCTCAAACCTATCTCCTGATTCTGCCTCCTCAACCCTCCTCTCCTCCCTTTCTGCATCCTTTGACTCTCTATGTCCCCTATCCTCCAGGCCGGCTCGGTCCTCCCCTCCTGCTCCGTGGCTCGACGACTCATTGCGAGCTCACAGAACAGGGCTCCGGGCAGCCGAGCGGAAATGGAGGAAAACTCGCCTCCCTGCGGACCTGGCATCCTTTCACTCCCTCCTCTCTACATTCTCCTCTTCTGTCTCTGCTGCTAAAGCCAATTTCTACCACTCTAAATTCCAAGCATCTGCCTCTAACCCTAGGAAGCTCTTTGCCACCTTCTCCTCCCTCCTGAATCCTCCTCCCCCTCCTCCCCCCTCCTCCCTCTCTGCTGATGACTTTGTCAACCATTTTGAAAAGAAGGTCGACGACATCCGATCCTCGTTTGCTAAGTCAAACGACACCGCTGGTTCTGCTCACACTGCCCTACCCTGTGCTTTGACCTCTTTCTCCCCTCTCTCTCCAGATGAAATCTCGCGTCTTGTGACGGCCGGCCGCCCAACAACCTGCCCGCTTGACCCTATCCCCTCCTCTCTTCTCCAGACCATTTCCGGAGACCTTCTCCCTTACCTCACCTCGCTCATCAACTCATCCTTGACCGCTGGCTACGTCCCTTCCGTCTTCAAGAGAGCGAGAGTTGCACCCCTTCTGAAAAAACCTACACTCGATCCCTCCGATGTCAACAACTACAGACCAGTATCCCTTCTTTCTTTTCTCTCCAAAACTCTTGAACGTGCCGTCCTTGGCCAGCTCTCCTGCTATCTCTCTCAGAATGACCTTCTTGATCCAAATCAGTCAGGTTTCAAGACTAGTCATTCAACTGAGACTGCTCTTCTCTGTGTCACGGAGGCGCTCCGCACTGCTAAAGCTAACTCTCTCTCCTCTGCTCTCATCCTTCTAGACCTATCGGCTGCCTTTGATACTGTGAACCATCAGATCCTCCTCTCCACCCTCTCCGAGCTGGGCATCTCCGGCGCGGCCCACGCTTGGATTGCGTCCTACCTGACAGGTCGCTCCTACCAGGTGGCGTGGCGAGAATCTGTCTCCGCACCACGTGCTCTCACCACTGGTGTCCCCCAGGGCTCTGTTCTAGGCCCTCTCCTATTCTCGCTATACACCAAGTCACTTGGCTCTGTCATATCCTCACATGGTCTCTCCTATCATTGCTATGCAGACGACACACAATTAATCTTCTCCTTTCCCCCCTCTGATAACCAGGTGGTGAATCGCATCTCTGCATGTCTGGCAGACATATCAGTGTGGATGACGGATCACCACCTCAAGCTGAACCTCGGCAAGACGGAGCTGCTCTTCCTCCCGGGGAAGGACTGCCCGTTCCATGATCTCGCCATCACGGTTGACAACTCCATTGTGTCCTCCTCCCAGAGTGCTAAGAACCTTGGCGTGATCCTGGACAACACCCTGTCGTTCTCAACTAACATCAAGGCGGTGACCCGTTCCTGTAGGTTCATGCTCTACAACAGTACGACCCTGCCTCACGCAGGAAGCGGCGCAGGTCCTAATCCAGGCACTTGTCATCTCCCGTCTGGATTACTGCAACTCGCTGTTGGCTGGGCTCCCTGCCTGTGCCATTAAACCCCTACAACTCATCCAGAACGCCGCAGCCCGTCTGGTGTTCAACTTTCCCAAGTTCTCTCACGTCACCCCGCTCCTCCGCTCTCTCCACTGGCTTCCAGTTGAAGCTCGCATCCGCTACAAGACCATGGTGCTTGCCTACGGAGCTGTGAGGGGAACGGCACCTCCGTACCTTCAGGCTCTGATCAGGCCCTACACCCAAACAAGGGCACTGCGTTCATCCACCTCTGGCCTGCTCGCCTCCCTACCTCTGAGGAAGTACAGTTCCCGCTCAGCCCAGTCAAAACTGTTCGCTGCTCTGGCACCCCAATGGTGGAACAAACTCCCTCACGACGCCAGGTCAGCGGAGTCAATCACCACCTTCCGGAGACACCTGAAACCCCACCTCTTTAAGGAATACCTAGGATAGGATAAAGTAATCCTTCTAACCCCCCCCCCTTAAAAGAGTTAGATGCACTATTGTAAAGTGGTTGTTCCACTGGATATCATAAGGTGAATGCACCAATTTGTAAGTCGCTCTGGATAAGAGCGTCTGCTAAATGACTTAAATGTAAATGTAAATGTAAATCTCTGGTGAGGTTCTGTGATTTCCCATCGTCCTGAATGTTCCGGTTGTCTGACCCTGCTTCCTTGGCATCTACAGGGACGCACAGAAACAAGAAACAGACATCAACTCTGCACCTGGACAACTGAATCCATATCTGAATTAGAGAATGGAAATAGATGTTGTTTGGTAGGTAGGTATCTGCAAAGCTCTCGATGCGTTTAGGTTTCCGTGGCTGTAGTGTCCCACCATTCACAACTTCAAAGGTGGTCCCATACAACTCCTCTACTGCATTGTCCAGGAAGAACCACTGCTTCTCAAAGACTGTTTTCCTGGGGTTGCAAGACAAGTCAGATCACTTCAATAAACCCACAGTGAGTCCACTATGATCCACTACACAACCGCCAATATGTCCTCCAGCTTCAAGCTGGCATCATGACATTCTCTTCTACAAATGAATGTTAAGTTACCTGGCTGAGTATCCTACTCCTAGTTAGCTAGAAAGCAATAATGGTAAGAGTGCAATACTAATCAACAAGGCATAGCTTGCATGTTAGTAGTACAGGCAAATGTTTGACCTGACTGTCAAGCATTGTTAGCTAATGTTGATAAAACGTTTACTGGAGACAGGAGATCAAGTTGAGACATAGGACGAGGTGGATATTTGTATAATAAGGCAGTTTATTCACAGGTAAAAATATCTTAGTAAATCGTGCAGCACGGCCCCTTCTGTCTGACTCGTATGGAATCGTCGGAAAAGAGCGTGCTCTAAACAGTTTGTACTGGTTATATAGGCAACAAGCAAAGTAGGTTGATCTTGTAGTCTGGCCTTCCGATTGGTCGATCTGGGTCGTGGGTAGTCCTGTCCGGGCCTGATGTCGACGTTCCATTGGCTCTTCACACAGTTCTTTGTCTTAAAGTCCCACCCTTGAGCAGAATGCATGTGCGCCTGTTTTAACAGGGGCCTATTCATGGGGGAGGGGAGTGTGTGTGGGTCTGTGGTTATTTATAAGGGTACAAAGTGTGGGGGTATAGTGGGGGATGGGTGCATGTTGTGCCAAGTATAGCTTGTGTTGAGAAGTTGTTAAAACAAGTTACCAGTATCCATTACATTTTCTTACACTAATGCAAACCAATAGCACAGTTGTGTAAAGACTCACTTTTTCTCTTGAATCCACAGCTTTGTAGATGTCTCCCCGTTTCAGTACAACGAAGTCACTCTCATTCACTCTGTGCTGGGAGTCATCTTCATTGTCCGTCATTAGAAAGCTTGTCCTGGCTTATTAGCCAGCTGAATAGTAAATTCGACTTTTGAAACTATACTATGAGTTTTTAATCACCAAAGATAACAGTAAAGTATTAATTATTTTTTGGAGGTCGCCTATTCAATTATCTAACCCACGTGCTAGTTTTTGTTTTTTATTAGCATTCAGGACGATTAGTCAATAGCAGAAAAATCAATCGCTCACCGTACTCGGCTCTGATTGGCTTATTTGCTGTACGTAAAGCGTATCCGCCAATGGTAGAGAAGTGCTAGAATTTTCTAGGTTCTGATAGGTAAGTCTGAGAGCACAGAGGGAAAATCTCACATGGGGTTATAACTGATCTAAAGGCTGGAAAGACAATTATGTGGACATGTCATGAATTGCTCCCAGGGAATCACCATTACAGAGAAAACAACTGACCTAAACATGTTTCTCAAGTTTATTTCAGTGCATCTCAGTCAGCAGAAATTACAGTGTTTTCTCTGAAAACAAATGTCTCATTCAACACGATAATAATCCACCACCAGAACGATCTCAGAAATATATTTTGGACTTGTAATAAAATTGCAAAAAAGTTACATTCTAAAACATCATCCAAGTAATATGTATAAAACAGGGCAATGAACATATATTGATTGTGAAAGTAGCCTACAACATTGAATTGAAAGACTGGGCTACACCAAGTCAAACAAGATGTACAGCCCATGTGCTGAATTAATTGCTGTCTCTGCAGATGGACCATGCAATCAAAGCAGTAGGCCAGGCCTAACCGTCAGACAAAGTGGCCTTGTAGAGATGGTCTACCCATCCTGTAGAGATGGTCTCAGGATTAAATATAGTGACAAAGACATTCTACTTTTCTCTGCAATTTACAATATGAACAAATATTTGATGTAGTCTGCAAAACCATATCAACAATATATTTAAATTATTTCTTGCCAGCAGCACTAAGTGAAAGCTGATGTTCCGGGTTCATTCCTGCCCTCCAGTGAGTTTGTGGAAGAGTTCCTCATCCAGTGTCTCGTTCTGGTCTTTGGAGCGTGTTGAGAGGAAGATGTATCCTCCTATGTACTCATGGACCACCTTACAGTCACAGCTCACACAGGAGAAGGCTATCGACACATTCTGGTCAAACTCTATGGCCACCTGAAGACATTAAACAGTATGGATTAATATTGATTCATGTACTTTATAGATACAGTACCTTGCAAAAGTATTCATAACGCTTGGATTTCTTCACATTTTATTGTGTTACTAAGTGGGATTAAAATATATTTGTCATTTTATGTCAACAATCTACACAAAATACTCTGTATTGTCAAAGTGGAAGAACATTTGTAAAAAAAAAAGTTTTTATGTATAAATGAAATAACTTAAATGTAGTCGTTGCATAAGTATTCAGCTCCCCGGGTCGATACATGTTAGAAACACCTTTGACAGTGATTACAGCTGTGAGTCTTCTTGGGTAAGTCTCGAAGTGCTTTCCTCACCTACAGTCGTGAACAAAAGTTTTGAGAATGACACAAATATTAATTTTCACAAAGTCTGCTGCCTCAGTTTGTATGATGGCAATTTGCATATACTCCAGAATGTTATGAAGAGTGATCAGATGAATTGCAAAGTCCCTCTTTGCCATGCAAATTAACTAAATTCCCCAAAACATTTCCACTGCATTTCAGCCCTGCCACAAAAGGACCAGCTGACATCATGTCAGTGATTCTCTCGTTAACACAGGTGTGAGTGTTGACGAGGACAAGGCTGGAGATCACTCTGTCATGCTGATTGGAGTTCAAATAACAGACTGGAAGCTTCAAAAGGAGGGTGGTGCTTGGAATCATTGTTCTTCCTCTGTCAATCATGGTTACCTGCAAGGAAACACGTGCCGTCATCATTGCTTTGCACAAAAAGCGCTTCACAGGCAAGGATATTGCTGCCAGTAAGATCAACCATTTATCGGATCATCAAGAACTATAAGGTGAGAGGTTCAATTGTTGTGAAGAAGGCTTCAGGGCGCCCAAGAAAGTCCAGCAAGCGCCAGGACCGTCTCCTAAAGTTGATTCAGCTGTGGGATCGGGGCACCACCAGTACAGAACTTGCTCAGGAACGGCAGCAGGCAGGTGTGAGTGCATCTGCATGCACAGTGAGGAGAAGACTTTGAGGATGGCCTGATGTCAAGAAGGGCAGACTGATATTCTGCAAAAGGTACAGGGATTGGACTGCTGAGAACTGGGGTAAAGTAATTTTCTGTGATGAATCCCCTTTCCGATTGTTTGGGACATCCGGAAAAAAGCTTGTCCGGAGAAGACAAGGTGAGCGCTACCATCAGTCCTGTGTCATGCCAACAGTAAAGCATCCTGAGACCATTCATGTGTGGGGTTGCTTCTCAGCCAAGGGAGTGGGCTCACTCACAATTTTGCCTAAGAACACAGCCATGAATAAAGAATGGTACCAACACATCCTCCGAGAGCAACTTCTCCCAACCATCCAGGAACAGTTTGGTGATGAACAATGCCTTTTCCAGCATGATGGAGCACCTTTCCATAAGGCAAAAGTGATAACTAAGTGGCTCGGGGAACGAAACATCGATATTTTGGGTCCATGGCCAGGAAACTCCCCAGACCTTAATCACATTGAGAACTTGTGCTCAATCCTCAAGAGGCAGGTGGACAAACAAAACCCCACAAATTCTGACAAACTCCAAGCATTGATTATGCAAGAATGGGCTGCCATCACTCAGGATGTGGCCCAGAAGTTAATTGACAGCATGCCAGGGCGGATTGCAGAGGTCTTGAAAAAGAAGGGTCAACACTGCAAATATTGACTCTGCATCAACTTCATGTAATTGTCAATAAAAGCCTTTGACACTTATGAAATGCTTGTAATTATACTTCAGTATTCCATAGTAACATCTGACAAAAAAATCTAAAGACACAAAAAGCTCAAAACTTTTGGCCACGACTGTAGATTCATAATTCTTCAAGCTCTGTCAAGATGTTTAGGACCATGGCTAGACACCAATTTTCCAGTCTTGACAGATTTACAAGCAGATTTAAGTCCAAACTGTAACTCGACCACTCAGGAACATTCACTGTCTTCTTAGTAAACAACTCCAGTGTTGGTTTGGCCTTGTGTTGTAGGTTATTATCCTGCTAAAAGGTGAATTTCTCTCCCAGTGTCTGGTGGAAAGCAGACTGAAGCAGGTTTTCCTCTAGGATTTTGCCTGTGCTTAGCTACATTCCATTTATTTTTATCCTGAAAAATTCCCCAGTATTTGCCGATGTCAAGCATACCCATATCATGATGAATCCACCACCATGCTTGAAAATAGGGAGGCAGTTACTCAGTGATATGTTGTGTTGGATTTGCCCCGAACATAACGCTTTGCCATGTTTTTTTTGCAGTATTACTTTAGTGCCTTGTTGTAGACAATATGCATGTTTTGGAATATTTTTATTCTGTATATTTGTTTTCTTCTTTTCACTCTGGTGGATTCACTACAATGTGGTTAATCCATCCTCTGTTTTCTTCCATTACGGCCATTGAACTCTAACTGTTTTAAAATCACCAATGGCCTCATGCTAACATCCCTGAGCAGTTTCCTTCCTGTCCTGCAGCTCAATTCAGAAGGACGACTGCATCTTTGATGTGTCTGGGTGGTTTATGTATAATCCACAGCATAATTATTAACTTGACCATAATCCTTAAAGAGATATTCAATGTCTGATTTGTTATCGTCACCCATCTACAAATCACTGCCCTTCTTTATGAGGCTTTCGAAAAGCTCCATGGTCTTTGTAGTTGAATCTGTGCTTGAAATTCAAAACTTGCCTGAGGGACCTCACAGATGTTGTATGTATGGGGGACAGAGGAAGAGTTAGTCATAAAAAAGTCAACTCCTATTATTTAACACAGAGTGAGTCCGTGTAATTATTTTATGTGATTTGTTAAGTCAAATGTTACTCCTGAACTAATTTAGGCTTGGCTGAACAGAGGGGCTGAATGCTTACGCAACGACTATATTTTAGTTCTTCATTTTTGGGGGGATTTTCTCTTCCACTTTGAGATTACAGAGTATTTTAAGTAGATTGTTGGAAAAAAATGACAATTAAATAAATTTGAATCCCACTTTGTAACAAAATAAAATGTGAATACATCTAAGGGGTCTGAATAGTTTTGCAAGGCTAAGTATATTTTCAGGGAAAAAATGGTTTCTCTTATTACAAAGACAACTATTATCCTTGCTTTCTAATCTGTAAAAAGCAATCAATCAATCTAGAGCCATTTACCTGTCTGATCTCCCAGTTGACATTCCACTGTTTCATGTTGGCAAATCTCCAGGTGGTGACAGGCAGGCCAGTGGACATGTCAATACGGATCAGACGGTTATAGGAGATACCCATCAGCTCATCCTTCTTACTGCCTCGGAACCTGGAACACACACACACACACACACACACACACCATGATTGTGTGATAAGTAACTTTACCTGGGACCTGAAGATTTACATTAGCTCGCTGAGCTAACGCCTAAGGCTAAGGCATTATCTCAGCCTTGAGGTGTTTGAACCTGGTCGGTCACATTTACGTACCTGACTATGTAGTATTTGATACCAAACTCAGCCAGGGACTGCCAGGCATGGATGAAGCGCATTTTAGCTTCATTGAGAGAGAGACTGGCAATGTTCTGATGGGCCTCCAGGATCCTCGCTGTCAGCTGGACAGCAGACAGGAGTCAGAACAGGGACATTTAGGCTACTTTACACAGACATTATGTCAGTCCTTTAACAAATACTGAGAGGGTAAGTGAATGGAATAGAATGATCTGGACGTCGACAGATTGTCAGTCTGAGATTATAAAACCACTGGAAAGCTCTGATGACATCCTCTCCCTGTCTGTGGCTCACAAACACTGAATCATGTTTGATTGATCATCACCCTATATTGCAGATAGACCCCCACCTGTTTGGTCTTGTACCTCTTGGTGTATCTAGGAGAGACAAAGCACTCAGCGTTCATCTCCATGGCTTCCAGGTCTGGAGCAGACTGACCAGGGGGGGGCGCCAGACTCTTCATTTGCAGGAACGACTGGATGTTCTTCACCTCCGACCTAGACCAATCCCAGTTTCTCCTAGTCAGTTTACAGTCAGAACCCTATTAATGTGGTAAGGCATGGGAAGGATTAAGTAAGAACGTGTGACCTGTAGGAGCTGTAAGCCATGGTCTTGCCCTTGGAGGCCAGAGTACACGCTGCCTTCCACTTGGCATACTGCGTCTCCTGGATAAAAACAGGAATATCATCACAATATTGAAGGGGAACAATGGAGTCATGTTCTTGGTGCCCCCCCCCAAAAAAATATTATAATAATTTGGTTCAATAAGAAATTGCATCTTACGTTGTCACAGCGGATGTAGACCTCGCTCATCCCATCAGCCACTGGGAGCAGCAGCTTGATGCCAAACTTCTTGTCCGTCACATTGACGTCAGGGACCACCTCACATCCTCTGAGATGCAGCTGTTCTATGGGCTCTCCACTAGCTGCCTCTTTGTTCTTGTAGTAGGAGACGGTGGTGTCTTTAAACACGAACCAGTACTCCTTATACGAACGCAATGCCAGCCTTTTAGGCCTGGGGTACAAAACAAAATCCCCCAAAAATAAAAACGATTTGAGGAAAAATGTGAACAGGTTGTGTCCCCACACAGTCACACTGTTGCACGTTGTTGTGTGAACTGTCTGTGTCATGGACTATCTACAGTGTAGCATATTAACCTTTCCTTCTGTAAAGTGTAATGGCATTTTACATTTACATTTACATTTAAGTCATTTAGCAGACGCTCTTATCCAGAGCGACTTACAAATTGGACTTCTACGACTTATCATTCTAGGTTTCTAAAACCCATGTTTCCATTTGTTACACAGATATAGAGTTACAGTATACAGTACCCTCTTAATGTGTGTTTCTGGCCATATACAGGGGCCTTTAGGATTTACCTGAACAGCTTAAGGGAGTCTGCCAGCTTTGGAACGTCTGTGATGTCTTCCTGGGGGGGGGGGGGGGGGGGGGGGTGCAAGCAACTGTCAATTATCCTGTGACTTAGTGACATCATCATGTTGAGACATGCAATCGAAGCAGACAACCCATCAACCCTTGCTTAAATACAGGTGTTGCACCCTCTGAAACTGTTGAAAACATACACACTTGTTTATCATTTATACTGTATATAAAGAATATGAATTGTTTAAAATAATAAAAACTCCACTTACCAATATTCTGTCTGTTTTTCCTCCAAGTGTGACCTCTAGATTGGATAAGGCAGCCTCTACTTCATCTATCTCCGGTTCATTGGAGAAGTCCAGAGGTTCCGTGGAAATGGTCATCTTACATATGTGATACTGAAACAATATTAACAAAATCATTAATAATCATCACTTAATGATGGGAATTGGGGGATATATCATACTAAGAGCAACAGGAGATTGTACAATAAACAGTACATAAGAATACAATGCACAGTAGATAAGAATACAATGCACAGTAGATAAGAATACAATACACAGTAGATAAGAATAGAATGCACAGTAGATAAGAATACAATGCACAGTAGATAAGAATACAATACACAGCAGATAAGAATACAATACACAGCAGATAAGAATACAATACACAGTAGATAAGAAGAGTAGAAAACTAACAGACAAGTTAAAAACCTAAATATACCCAGTCTTGTGCTGTGTAAAAGGCAGGTCTGAACCCAGAAACTGTTTTTAGTTCAACACTTGAGGCCAGACGATGACACAGACTGGGAGTAGACAGAGAGAGCCTTGTGATTCCAGTAACTATGCAGGTGAGAGCAATAACCATCTCATGGATTTAATCATTTTTATAGATCAGTTGAGAATAAATCAGTCAGAGATGAAGAACAGTTAAAATTCAATATGTTTTTCACTTAATACTTTTGTGTTATTTATATTTTCTCACCCAAAGGAGTTCAGGAGGATAACCAGACTCCCTCTCTGCCTCCTGTGGGATTGTCCTCTTTCCCATCATGCCTCCTTTGGGACTGAGACACCAAACCAGATGGATAATAGTGTGTGCGTGTGTGTGTGTGTGTACCTGTAAGGAGGCGAACATGAGCATCTCCTCCTCAGTGCAGTTGATCTCCTCCAGTAGGATGGACCAGCGAGCCTGCTCATACAGCTGGGTTATCCTCACAGCATCATACTGAAACACACATCAATAAATCAGTCAATGTTAGGGTTAGAGCTGGTCTTATGGTTACAGTTAGTCTCACCTTCGGGTTGAGGTTCAGTGTTATTCAAACACTCACTTAGGTTTAAGGTTAGGGGTTAGTGTTACCTTTGGGTTGAGGTCAAAGAAGCAGTGGTATTTGAAGCGTAGCTGCAATCTGTCATGTTCTCCGATGCCCTGTTCCATCAAGGAGCGGGAGGAGTCCAGCCACCTGTCAATCACATCAGCAGCCTATCACAGTAAACCAGGAAGTGTTCAGGGAAGAGACAGAACTGTCCTCCAGCATAGCAAAGCCAACAACTAGTAACTCTTCTACCTGTGCAGCCATAGTCTGGTTCATATCAAGGTTTTTGTTTCTGAGAAACTCTTACCCTGCGTTGATGATGGCTTTGTCCACCATGGACAACTGCTGGTACATCTTGGCCAGCTCTACAGGGGGCAGGTTGGGCTGGCTGGAGGTCAGGGGGTTGTCCCCAAACCATAAGCTGGTGGCCGAGGCTGGAGTCCCGTTCTCTGGGTCATAGGTGGGCACCATGGTCTTACTGTACAAGGGACTGCCTGGAGGGGTCAGGTGGAGGAGGAGACACAGTTCAGGGACCATATTCATAATTAGAGTGCTGATCTAGAATCAGTTTAGCCTTTTAGATCATAACAAATAAGATTATATCAAGGGTACCTGATTCTGGACCAGCAGCATTATGGGAGAAATGGGCCGGTCTTCATTTGTTAAACTCCTTTGAAATGGTTCAGAACTACAGTCAAAATGATGCTGATTTTATGAGTTGGAATCCTCAGCTGCTCTATACTGTAGCTACTGAAACAGACTCAGAAAGTGTGTGTGTCTGCGTTTCAGCCTTGAGAACATTGCAGCGTACTGTACTATTCTTTCAAATATCTGTCATGATCGCTCTATTCTTTTAGATCTTCAGAATTCTCCATTCCTTCTTAGATTGTTTCAGAAGTCTACAGAAGCCACCATGTGGGCTGAATCTGGTGGTGTGAGACATACAAGTCAGAAAAGATCCACTTTGAGTTAGCCTGAGGTTCTAAACTTTGACTGTGTTGCCATGGTGATGAATGAAATCCCTTCACAGCATGATTGAAGATGACCTTCGAGATATGAGGAAAGTTTACGCCAGGCTAACTTCACCATGCGGATAACTTAGCCTGAGGTCCTGATGGTTTCTGTGATTCAATAAAAGGTATATTGACAGAGTGACAACAACAATGGGGATGGGTAAAGCAGAAACAGGCAGTCACCTAGGATATGGCTAACTTGGTTGAAAAGTCTTTACATGAAAACAGACGGGAAGAATCTGACGGTCTACTGAAAATATCCATGTCGATTAACACATAATTCTAACTCTGCTTCTCTCACCTGTTCCCCCAGAGCCTCCATTGAAGATGTCCATATCTAAGATGTCTTCCAGCGCTGGGTTCTTGTCTTTCTTCATCTTCTTCTTCTTGGGCGGGTTATCTGGAGGCTTCAGCAGGGACAGCTCCTCTGGCCTCCTGATGTCTAGAGGAGAGAGAGGAGGTCAAGGAGAGTTCCTGCCCCTAAACCCTACACCCTTGCCCCTAGACCAGTGGTTCTCAAATTTATCCTCGTGGACCCCCAGATGTTTCCCAATTTTGCTGTAGAGCTGAACTAGCTCACCTGATTCACCTATTCAAGGGCTTGATGATTAGTTAACAAGTTGAATCAGGTGTGCTGGCTCTGGAATAGATAAAATACATGGAAGGGTCTCCGAGGAGAGGTTTGAGAACCACTTCCTTAGATCCCTAAACCCCTATACCTAGATTTAAATCACTAACCATTAGGTCCTAGCCCCTACCCCCCTCAGTCCCGGTGAAGATGTGAGAGGACTGGAGAAGTATAAACAATATGACAAACATTTTCTTTGCCACCAATCAGTAATGGGAACTTGACCATATTAAACACTGATCCAATCCATTCAGATCTACAGTACACTAGTGCAAAGGGACTAGTGCTTAGGGATTAGGGGCTAGGGGGTGAGGATAGGGCCTCATACACGGGTAGGGTACTCACTGAGTGCTCTGCAGATCTTTACGACGGTCTTGAAGACGACGGCAGAGTAGCTGACGGTGAGTTTGACCGTCTTCATGTTGGGCAGCTGCAGGCACAGGGGTTTGTGCTGGGGAGTGTATCGCAGGTCAGCGTCTGCCTGGACACCGTACTTGTCCAGGGTCCAGTGGGTCTTCAGCAGCCAACAGCTCCTCTGCTTCCACCACAGAGCATGGTCTGACCAGTCCTGAGGGGCCTCTGACGGAGAGATGGAGATGGGGGAAAGAGCGAAAGAGAGGATATATGGTTGGGTAAAAGGACAGTATTTTCACAAGGCACAAACATTGCCATTAAACATGTACAGCTGTATGTATTATCCACAATTAAAACCGCTATTCTCTCGTCTAATAGGAAACCGGTACAAAAGTATCTATATCCACAGTAAAACGAGTCCTATATCGACATAACCTGAAAGGCCGCTCAGCAAGGAAATGCCACTGCTCCAAAACCGCCATAAAAAAAGCCAGACTACGGTTTGCAACTGCACATGGGGACAAAGATCGTACTTTTTGGAGAAATGTCCTCTGGTCTGATGAAACAAAAATAGAACTGTTTGGCCATAATGACCATCGTTATGTTTGGAGGAAAAAGGGGGAGGCTTGCAAGCCGAAGAACACCATCCCAACCGTGAAGCACGGGGTGGCAGCATCATGTTGTGGGGTGCTTTGCTGCAGGAGGGACTGGTGCACTTCACAAAATAGATGGCATCATGAGGTGGGGAAATTATGTGGATATATTAAAGCAACATCTCAAGACATCAGTCAGGAAGTTAAAGCTTGGTCGCAAATGGCTCTTCCAAATGGACAATGACCCCAAGCATACTTCCAAAGTTGTGGAAAAATGGTTTAAGGACAACAAAGTCAAGGTATTGGAGTGGCCATCACAAAGCCCTGACCTCAATCCTATAGAACATTTGTGGGCAGAACTGAAAAAGTGTGTGCGAGCAAGGAGGCCTACAAATCTGACTCAGTTACACCAGCTCTGTCAGGAGGATTGGGCCAAAATTCACCCAACTTATTGTGGGAAGCTTGTGGAAGGCTACCCAAAACGTTTGACCCAAGTTAAACAATTTAAAGGCAATGCTACCAAATACTAATTGAGTGTATGTAAACTTCTGACCCACTGGGAATGTGATGAAAGAAATAAAAGCTGAAATAAATAATTCACTCTACTATTATTCTGACATTTCACATTCTTAAAATAAAGTGGTGATCCTATCTGACCTAAGACAGGGACTTTTTACTAGGATTAAATGTCAGGAATTGTGAAAAACTGAGTTTAAATGTATTTGGCTGAGGTGTATGTAAACGTCCGACTTCAACTGTATATGGCTTAGTCATATAAAGTACATGTTGTCATACACCCCCTTACCTCCGCTGTAACAAACACAACACACCTTGTATCTATGTGAAATAAACCAAGGCTTAGGTCACTTTCATACCCTCTTACACTAGGGGAATTCCATAGTGTCTAATCCTCCTGAATGAAGGCAGGATGTGTCTTAAATCACGCCCTATTCTCCATGTAGGACACTCATATTGTAGACGTAATAATTGTCAAAGCTAGCGCACTACACAGGGAATAGGGTGTCTTTTGAGATTTCTCCCAGGTGAATAAACATAAGATAAAGTGATGGACTTTAGCCCCTCTGGCTGTGGTACTGAAGCATTGTGGGAGTACAATACTACTCAGCACTATAGAGGAATGTAGGGCAAACAAGGGTGTGTTCTCCAGGCTAGAGACAGAGAGGGTTGGAAGAGAGAATGAAAGAGAAAGAGACTTACTGATCTTCTCCACCAGTTTGAGCATGAGTCCTCCAATGTGCAGGTCTCCCTTGACTCTGAATTTAAACCTCATACCCTCGTCTCCATCTCTCTGGTCCACCTGTACTGACAGCTCCCACGACATGTTGCCATACTCTGCCGTGTTCATCATGACCCTGCCTGGAGAGCAGAGAGTTTAGGTGAGAGATAGAGGACTTATTAATTAACAAATGTATTTGTGAAGAGTGTTGTATGAATAAAATATGATTGAGCGACTGATCCTGCTGTGGCTTCCCCAAAACACTGACTGAAGAGACAGGTCAGCGAAAGGGCATGTTCAGTCTCATCTGCAGTACTGACTGACTAATATAAATATAGCACCCTATTCTCTATATAGTAGGGCTGCCCCCAACTAAAACAAATATTGGTCAACCAAAAGTTGTCTGTTCATCGATTGGTTGACATTTTTAAATGTGTATTTTTCCATACACAGACACAACCTACGTGAAAAAAAATCTACTATATGCAGTGCTTTCGGGAAGTATTCAGACCCTTTCCCCTTTTCCAAATGTTGTTACGTTACAGCCGTATCCTAAAATTGATTAAATACATTTCCCCCTCATCAATCTACCCACAATACCCCATAATGACAAAGCAGAAACAGGTTTTTAGACATTTTATTCAGACACTTTGCTATGAGACTCGAAATTGAGCTCAGGTGCATCCTGTTTCCATTGATTATCCTTGAGATGTTTCTACAACTTGATTGGAGTCCACCTCTGGTAAATTCAATTGATTGGATATGATTAGGAAAGGCACACATCTGGGGAGGGAGGGAGGTGACCAAGAACCCAATGGTCAATCTGAAAGAGTTCCAGAGTTCCTCTGTGGAGATGGGAGAACCTTCCAGAAGGGCAACCATCTCTGCGGCACTCCACCAATCAGGCCTTTATGGTAGAGTGGCTAGACCGAAGCCACTCCTCAGTAAAAGGCACATGACAGCCCGCTTGGAGTTTGCCAAAAGGCACCTAAAATACTCTCAGACCATGAGAAACAAGATTCTCTGGTCTGATGAAGCATTTAACAGGTAAAATAACATCTCAATGTTTATATCCCAGGACAAATTAGCTAGCAACAGCAAGCTAGCTAAATAGAACAAATTAACGTTAGCTAGCTAGTGCAAGCTAGCTAGCTAAATTGCCATACATGTTTAATGTTTTTCGACCTGTCCCCAAATTAATGTCATTGGTTCAGAGTTTGTTTTGATATTTTAACCTGCGTGTCGTGATCGCGTTTGGTGTGGGGGGGGCAAAATACATTTATGCACGATAGCGCACGCGCGCAGCCGGTTTGGGTTCATACACTGCATGCTTTTCCGACGTCGTAGTAGAGCATAATTAATTTTACCAACACAAAAAGATATTTGGAAAGTTTACCGAAAAAGTTTATTTTTCCATCAGGCCTGTCATTACATTTTTTTCTACCGATATCTACTTTACGCGCATAAAACGTTTCGATGGAAACCTGGTTATTAAATAAGTCTTGTTTTTATTCGCAGGATGAAATCTGGAACAAAATAAACGTATTTAGGTCTCAACTGTTCTGAGACACATCCATGGTGAAATATGAATGACAAAATATATATATAAGGACTCCTATGTCGATTTACAATAGAGTAGGTTAAATTCAGTAGCACATGCCATAACAAATGTGAAATGTAGGCTTACATTATAAACGATAGGCTAGATTGTATACTAGCCCAGTTTTTTTCTCAAACCTCCTCGGGATCCCCAGACGTTTCACAATTTTGTTGTAGCCCTGAACTAGCTCACCTGATTGACCTAGTCAAAGGCTCAACCGCGAATGAGCCGCAACCGAAACCTCAGCGATGTGTAGGCTACAATCTCTATTATCGTGGTAAAACCGTAACAGAACACAGGTATGTTAGAAAACTCACCTTGATAAAAGTTTGAAACCTCTTCTCTCTTTTTTTTCTGTGGTGTGTGGTGCGGTCTCATGCGGTCTGCTGTCCCGTTCGCTCAGGACAGGTACCCGCCCCATACACACAGTTAAGGAAGTAGGCTAGCCTAGAAGTTTCAGCCTTGTCTTGTAAAATGTCCCAGTAGCATGAAGTTCTGCTGTCTGTATTACTCTTAAAACTACCAACAACTACACAACCCCTTCAAATTAGTGGATTCGGCTATTTCACCCACACCCGTTGCTGACAGGTGTATAAAATCAAGCACACAGCAATCTCCAAAGACAAACATTGGCAGTAGAATGGCCAACACTGAAGAACTCAGTGACTTTCAACGTGGTACCATCATAGGATACCACCTTTCCAACAAGTCAGTTAATCAAATTTCTGCCCTGGTAAAGCTGCCCCGGTCAACTGTAAGCACTGTTATTGTGAAGTGGAAATCTCTAGGAGCAACAAAGGCTCAGTGAAGTGGTAGGCCACAATCAAATTGATTTATAAAGCCCTTTTTACATCAGGCCACACAAGCTCACAGAACGGGACCACCGAGTGCTGAAGCATGTAAAAATCGTCTGTCCTCGGTTGCAACACTCACTACCGTGTTCCAAATTGCCTCTGGAAGCAACATCAGCACAAGAACTTCATGAAATGGGTTTCCATAGCCGAGCAGCCGCACACAAGCCTAAGATTACCATGTGCAATGCCAAGCATCAGCTGGAGTGGTGTAAACCTAGCCACCAATGGATACCTGGAGCAGTGGAAATGTCTTCTCTGGAGTGATGAATCATGCTTCACCATCTGGCAGTCCAAAGGGACGAATCTGTGTTTGGAGGATGCCAGGAGAACGCTACCTGCCCGAATGCATAGTGCCAACTGTAAAGTTTGGTGGAGTAGGAATAATTGTCTGGGGCTGTTTTTCATGGTTCGGGCTAGGCCCCTTGGTTCCAGTGAAGGGAAATCTTAACGCTACAGCATACAATGACATTCTAGACGATTCTATGTGTCCAACTTTGTGGCAAAAGTTTGGGATCCCTTTCCTCTTTCAACATGATAATGCACCAGTGCACAAAGTGAGGTCCATATAGAAATGGTTTGTTGAGATCGGTGTGGAAGAACTTGACTGGCCTGCACACAGCCCTGACCTCAACTCCATCTAACACCTTCGGGGTGAATTGGAACGCCAACTGCCAGCCAGGCCTAATCGCCCAACATCAGTGCCCGACCTCACTAATGCTCTTGTGGCTGATGGAAGAAAGTCCCCGGAGTAATGTACCAACATCTAGTGGAAAGCCTTCCCAGAAGAGTGGAGGCTGTTATAGCAGCGAAGGAGGGACCAACTCCATATTAATGACCATGATTTTGGAATGAGATGTTTGACAAGCAGGTGTCCACATACTTTTGGCCATATTGTATTTTATAATCTTGTTTACTTCTCAAAGGCTGACTATAATTTGCAATAGGTGTGAGGAAGAAGCACATGTAGCCTAACCTACCTATTTAGGATAGTCTGAGTTTTATGAATCAGACAGTCAGCTCACCTTCCCTTACTTTAATAACATCCTGTCTCTATGTGTAAATCTGTACAGTATGAATCATAACACTAGCCTATTTATTTATTGATTTATGTAGTGGCATTACACATCCATTCACAAAACTAAAGATCAAATATAATTTGAGTTACTGTCCAACATGTTACATAAGAATGTACACATTTAGAAACTCCAATCATTGAAACACAGAAGTTTAATTGAATAGTAGGACTACATGGGTAATAATGACTCAAGCCTGCCATCCACTGGATACTTGTGGTAGACTGACAGCATACAGGAGTGGCCAACCCTCCTCCTACAGAACTACTGTAGGAGGAGGCTTTTGCTCCTGCCCCCTCTAAAACACCTGATACTACTAATCATTTTCACATTTGGACCGTGATTAGCTGAATCAAATGTGTTAGAGCAGGGCTGGAGCAAAAGCCTCATGCTGAGAATCTACAGTCACTCAGATGGCATCCATGTAATACTTACCACTAGATTATAAAGCCATCAGTGAGTTGGAGGAGCCTAAATGGGAGTGGATCAAAGAGTTTCTCTCCCCCTCAAACTTATAAAGCAGTGAGTCAGTCAGTCAGTCATACCGGGCAGGCCAAACTACTACTTAGTGAATATAAGCAGTTCAAAGCCATGAGGGATGTGGTCGATCCTCTAAAAAGAACAAGGCTTTCAAGTGAGGAGTTCCATGTAGTATTATGTTACAATGTGGTGGTGTCACCAGCAGAGGGAGCTACTATAGAATTCTGAAACAAACTAGGAAGGCCCTCTCTCTCTCTCTCTCTCTTTCTCTCTCTCTCTTTCTGTCTCTATCTCTCACTCACTCTCTCTCAATTCAATTTAAGGGCTTTATTGGCATGGGAAACACATGTTGACATTGCCAAAGCAAGTAAAGTAGATAATAAACAAAAGTGAAATAAACAACAAAAATGTACAGTAAACATTACACTCACAGAAGTTCCAAAATAATAAAGACATTTCAAATATCATATTATGTCTATATACAGTGTTGTAACGATGTGCAAATAGGTAAAGTACTCTCTCTCTCTATCTCTCCAATAACTTCATTGTCCATTAACTCCACATTCCTCCACAGTGACTAGCATAACACGGAACATGTGCACTTGAAAATAATACATCAAAAACTTAACAGCTTGCAGAGCTGCAACCAACCCGGCACAGTTCAAGTCAAATTATGAGTTTGGGGGCAAATGCTGAAACGTTTTTGGTCCCCAACACTGCTGTTTTTGTAGCATTTTTCACACCTGGTGTGTGGAGGCGACCTTGTAGGTGAGAAAGGAGAGGTTTACAGTGTCTGGACCCAGCTCTGCCTCTCTGTCTGTAACAAGACACCTCTACAGATCCTATTGTCTTATCTCAGATTTACCTAGAAAAAACCTGGTAGGTGTTTTTACCTTCAGGCTAAAGATTTCAGAACTGAAGGAAATAGGGGGTGGGAGAAGGAATGAAAGGGAACACACACAGACACAGACAGAGGTCTCAGTCAGTACAGTTGAAGTGGGAAGTTTACATACACCTTAGCCAAATACATTTAAACTCAGTTTTTCACAATTCCTGACATTTAATCCTAGTAAAAATTCCCTGTTTTAGGTCAGAAGTTTACATACATTCAATTAGTATTTGGTAGCATTGCCTTTAAATTGTTTAACTCGGGTCAAACGTTTCGGGTAACCTTCCACAAGCTTCCCACAATAAGTTGGGTGAATTTTGGCCCATTCCTCCTGACAGAACTGATGTAACTGAGTCCGGTTTGTAGGCCTCCTTGCTCGCACACACTTTTTCAGTTCTGCCCACAAATCTTCTATAGGATTGAGGTCAGGGCTTTGTGATGGCCACTCCAATACCTTGACTTTGTTGTCCTTAAGCCATTTTGCCACAACTTTGGAAGTATGCTTGGGGTCATTGTCCATTTGGAAGACCCATTTGCTACCAAGCTTTAACTTCTTGACTGATGCCTTGAGATGTTGCTTCAATATATCCATGTAATTTCCCCACCTCATGATGCCATCTATTTTGTGAAGTGCACCAGTCCCCCCTGCAGCAAAGCACCCCCACAACATGCTGCTGCCACCCCCGTGGGATGGTGTTCTTCAGCTTGCAAGCCTCCCCATTTTTCCTCCAAACATAACGATGGTCATTATGTCCAAACAGTTCTATTTTCGTTTCATCAGACCAGAGGACATTTCTCCAAAAAGTACGATCTTTGTCCCCATGTGCAGTTGCAAACCATAGTCTGGCTTTTTTATTGTGGTTTTGGAGCAGTGGCTTCTTCCTTGCTGAGCGGCCTTTCAGGTTATATCGATATAAGACTCGTTTTACTGTGGATATAGATACTTTTGTTCCTGTTTCCTCCAGCATCTTCACAAGGTCCTTTGCTGTTGTTCTGGGATTGATTTGCACTTTTCGCACCAAAGTACATTCATCTCTAGGAGACAGAACGCGTCTCCTTCCTGAGCGGTATGACGGGTGCGTGGTCCCATGGTGTTTATACTTGCGTACTATTGTTTGTACAGACAAACGTGGTACCTTCAGGCGTTTGGAAATTGCTCCCAAGGATGAACCAGACTTGCGGGGGTCCACAATTTTTTTTCTGAGGTCTTTGCTGATTTCTTTTGATTTTCCCATGATGTCAAGCAAAGAGACGCTGAGTTTGAAGGTAGGCATTGAAATACATCCACAGGTACACCTCCAATTGACTCAAATTATGTCAATTAGCCTATCAGAAGCTTCTAAAGCAATGACATAATTTTGGGGAATTTTCCAAGCTGTTTAAAGGCACAATCAACTTAGTGTATGTAAACTTCTGACCCACTGGAATTGTATACAGTGAATTATAAGTGAAATAATCTGTCTGTAAACAATTGTTGGAAAAATGACTTGTGTCATGCACAAAGTAGATGTCCTAACCGACTTGCCAAAACTATAGTTTGTTAACAACATATTTGTGAAGTGTTTGAAAAACGAGTTTTAATGACACCAACCTAAGTGTATGTCAACTTCCGACTTCAGCTGTATAAACAGAGGGAGATGTGTGAGTGTTTGTATTATTAGTTGTCATTAGAAAACCTGAACAGAAAGCCAACAAGAATACAGGTCAGTAGAAGGAAGGAAGGAAGGCAGGGGGGACAAGGAACCTCTGACCTGTGACGAACTCAGGTCACACTGCTCAGCTCAGAAGGTACTGGGAGCTGGGACTGTTCGTGTTCAACTCTCTGATGGACCAATCCAACCTCAATTCTGCATGTGTAATGCACATATGGATTTCAATAGAACTTTATATTTATATAGAACAATATATCAAGTATTTAGGCTTTTTAGGGGGGATACTTCTTATTTTAAGCAGTATTCATTTTTCTGTTCAGGCACATTTTCACAACACACATTTTCACTCATCGCAGCAGTTGTAGGATCTCCAATTGACTTCATTGAGTAAATAATTTGCCCTGAAGTCCCAACATATGCACATGTACTGTATCTTAAGATAGGAAGTTTCCCTGAGGTAGTGAAACTCTCACATCACACAGGTCATTCACAGCTACATCCTGACGTAGACAGACACCTATCTACCCTGACTACAACACAGTACACATATGTCCTGGAGACACTCACCTGGGCTGGGACAGTAGCCGCAGCTGTGGGAATTTCACTCTACTTTCTGACGTCATTAACTTATTTTTGTAACCTTAAAGAATGTGTCTGGTTGTAGTTGTGAGGATGAATTTGTTTCTCTCCCTCAACTTATAGGGATAGTTCACTTTTGTCAATGAATAAGCTACAAATGTCTTATGTAATCATTGAAAGCGTGCATGTTCAAAATAGCATGCAAAGGTCGCAGGTCTGTGGAGATCTTCACAATTGCTCTAATAATCTGCGCAGAACAGCATTGATCACTTGCACTATGTACTTTTAATGTAATCTCAACGGGCAATTCAGGTCATTTGGTTGTGCTATTAGATGAAACACAATGAAAACACATTAAAAGGGATCATTCAGTATTTTGGCAATTATCTAGTTCCCCAGAGTCAGATGAACTCGTGGATAACAGTTTTATGTCTCTGCGCCCATATGAAGGAAGTTAGAGGTAGTTTCGCGAGCCAATGCTAACTAGCTTAGATTGTGAAACTACCTCTAACTTCCTTCATACTGGACGCAGAGACATAAAACTGTTATCCACGAGTTCATCTGACTCTGGGGAGGTAGATAGAGTGCTTAGTTGCCAAAATCCTGAACTACCCCTTTAAAGGGGAAATCTGGGATTGGTAAATCCGCTTTGTTATTGTTTAAATCGCAGATTGCCCTTTATGTAAGTGGAGTCAGTTAGTAGTGTATCTGTGAGCCACATTGCTCCCACATACTGATCTAAAATCAGTTTGACGTTTTCTTACGTTATGGTTTTGGGTTAGAATTCTGGATCATGAACTGATCCTAGATCTGTGTTAAGGCCAGCCTCTACCTGGTAGTGTTTAGTGCAACAGTAGATGGGGCTGAAGGTCCATAGTAATATACTAGGCTGCCAGCCTATGTCCTGGGCTTTCTCATAGTGCAACAAGTCCCTAAGGACACAGTGTTTATGGTTTGGTAAATCGAACACGGAGCGCCGGGGAGTTGACCAACATATCAAGTGTCAGGGCCTTGTCAGAGAATCTATATCTGCATCATTACAAACCGTCCCCAGAGGACTAGGGTCAGTATGTCTGGTTGATTCAAACCATGTCAACAGGGTCAGGTTCAGTAGATCACGTAGTACCTCCCCTTCTCATTCTGTTTCAAAATGTTTTTAGCTGTTTAGTGCCTATTGAACAAAACCCTGAGGGATCCCGGACCACTGGGGAGGGGGGACGGAGGGGAGGACGGGGGGAGCAAATGTTTTATGGTCATTACAACAATACTGACAGTTGTCTAACTTTTACCAGGTCGTTATTGTAAAAGAGAACTTGTTCTCAATGATTTATCTGGCTAAATAAAGGATTAATGAAAGTTACAGAGTTGTAAATCGCTGGTACAACACTAAACCCTGTTTTGAGCTCAAACAACATCCACTTCGCATTCTGAAAACCGACAGCTCGACATGAAGCCAAAGAAACTTTCAGTTGTGACTGAGAGCCTTTTCTTTACCCCCACATTGACTTCCCCATTTAGTGTGTTTGTAATGATCAGATAGGCCAATCAGGGAGTCACAAAGGATCTATTGTCCGCTCCCTGCCATGGCCCTGCTCCAGAGAGGGTGTTAAACCCTGACTTCTGATAGCCATCTCAGTGTAAAGCCCCTCTCCCAAACCCTGACCTCATGGGCAATCGCCAACCGCCCACGGAGTATATATAGGATGAAGCTGTCCCTAGATGCTGATTTGTGGTTATTTTGGCATTTTACGCCCTAATGGTTAAGTTTAGGATTTAGGGAGGGTTTAATCTGATTCTAGATCGGTGCCTCAGGGCGACTTTTAGCCATTGGATCAGGCTTTCTACTGCTGTAGGGGCCTTTCATGTGGCCTAAGTCCATTTAAGAAAGAAATTGTTGATGTTTACATCCTGGCGATGACCCCTCCTGGCCTCTCCTCTCAGCATTCCTGCAATAGCTGTGACATATAAACATCAGGACACGCAGAGGACAGGGACATTCTCTTAATCACAGCCATAGGGCACGGACAGCAGAAACAAAACAACCTCTTTACCCCCCAAGGAGTGTGTGTGTGTTTATAATACAACCTCTTAACCTCTCAGTTCAGGGGACAACGTACGGTAACCCATGTCTGAGTCTGTCACTCATTTGATTTCCTCGTCCCTGAATGCACGGCTCAGTCAGGATGAATCCCTCACAGATTTAATCCCTTTAATCTGAAAACCTA
Source organism: Salvelinus alpinus (assembly GCF_045679555.1). Classification (NCBI taxonomy): domain Eukaryota; kingdom Metazoa; phylum Chordata; class Actinopteri; order Salmoniformes; family Salmonidae; genus Salvelinus; species Salvelinus alpinus. The sequence goes on along the minus strand of NC_092093.1, from coordinate 20,911,300 downwards.
CAGGGTATTCCTATAAAATGTATTTTTTTGTGCATTTCACAGTTTCTAAGCCAGGAAAGGTTTCCAATAGAATGATTGTAATAGAAACAGACTCCTCAAGTCATGACCTTCTCCTACAGGTCACTACAGCATTTAGATCAGATTATATTCCCAATCTACCCAGATGGGGATTTGTTGTTAATGTTGTCTTGCATCTTGGTCCGGGCAGAGATTGCTGAGGCTGAGCAGAGAGGTCGCAGCAGGTCAACCAAGTCCAGCTACACACCACACACTATCACAGAAGACATTCCCTGTCAATCCACAGGCTTTTCCTTCACACTCTGACAACATCTGGCTCCCGAGTGGCGCAGCTGTCTAAGGCACTGCATCTTAGTGCAAGAGGTGTCACTACAGTCCCCGGTTCAAATCCAGGCTGTATCACACCCGGCTGTGATTGGGAGTCCCATAGGGCGGTGCACAATTGGCCCAGCGTTGGCCGGGGTAGGCCGTCATTGTAAATAAGAATTTGTTCTTAACTGACTTGCCTAGTTAAATCAAGTTTAAAAAGCATCTAATGCTTTAATGTCTGTAGATAAGAGGTGTGCTCAGCCAGCCTCTAATCCACTGTAAAGCCTATAAAAGGATTATTTCATTATTTGCATCAGTTTGACCTGACTTGAACTGAAAATAATGTGTTTAATGACACATTTTGGTCACTTTCAAGGCCATGTTTGTGTGTCAAAATATCAAACATTATTACACTAAATAAAACAAAAAATAAATGCAAACGTGTGCACGGTTGTGTCACGATGTTAGGTTACCAAACAGCAAGCGTTTGGCTGTGTAAAGCCATGCAGCGTTTCAAGTTGCCTCCCTGCCATAATTCCTCCTACCTCTCTGCCTCACTTACCACCTGCAACACACTATGGAGCTCTATTTCTTGTTCACACACACACACACATCATACAATTGTTCTTATGGTTGCTAGGCGCTGTAGTAATTTATGGCTGGATAGAGTTGCAGGCTTAGCGCCATGCCAGTGTTTTACGGCCAGGTGATGAACGCTCAAAGGGCTTCAGACTCTCTGTTCGAACTCAAAGTAGACACAAGCTCCACTACCAGTCAATAGGACAATGTCAATGACTTGTGAACACTATAACATAATGAAACCAATCGGTAGCTAAAACCTGAATGAATTTGTCCACATAGGAACCACTGCTTATGAGCTGCTATTAATACTTCTTTAAATGATGTGTGTAGTGTTTTTGTAGCAATTTTAACAGATCTGGTAACACACAAATAAAAGTTCAACATTGCATTAAAAAAAATATTATAATAATACTATTATAATTTATGAAATTAACTACTATGGGTTTATACACATTGTATATGCAATTCCTTCAAGCTATTTCCCAACTCTATAAATGTGTTTTTCAACATTTCATTGAACTCTTTTCTCTTTCAGTGACACCACGTGCCATGTAGACCACGGTGAACAGTTTGGCGGACTGTAGTAAACATGCCAATCTTATCAGCGTTGTCATAAGTATTGCATGGATGTTTCACAGTACGTAACCCCTCTAACTCCAGCTGTGGAACATCTATCTATCTTCTAAAGGTCAAACAAGTCCGCTTCCTCTCTGCTGCTGGACCTGGGGGGTGTGTGTGTTTACGTGTGAGTGAGTTTGTGCATGTGTATGCATGTGTGTACATGTGTACGTACATATGTGTGTATGCGTTCCTGGGTGGACCACCCCACCCATCACCACCCATGCAGCAGAGATTTTCGATCACATGAAAGCCAACAGGGGGTGGTATGCAGGCAGGGCGAGGAACTTCCATCTGCCCTGTCCACTTCAATTAGTGGGGCCTCGCATCCAGCAGCATCTGGTTCCAATATGGAGACCGGCGGAAGGGTGGGTGCCCCGCTGCACAGCGGAAAATATAGCCTACTGTACCTTTAAATAGCCCAGGGGAGGTTGGTGCTGGCCCATATCGGCCTATCACAAGACTCTCAGTATCTGGCCCTAGCACTTCTCTTCTTCTCCTCTTTGAAATGACGCCAAAATGTACAATTAGGAAGGAATTCCTGCAATGCTGTTTTTGAGCCTGCCGTTGGTCTTTACAGAAGCTTGTGCATGGTGAGAGGGCTAGCAGTAACCTCCTCTTTACCTCACACACACACTGTGCACACATACAAGCACGCTCAAGCACACAAACACTGTCGAGAACAACCAATGTCTCTGATCGTTTGTTGAGTATAGTTCTATAGTGAATGCTGTGCCACAAGGCTGTAGACATCTGTCTCTCTCTCTTTCTCTCTCTCTCACTCCCTCCCTCCCTCCTCCCACGGACAAGAGTCCCTGCAGCTCACCCATAATTCCACAGTTTCCATTTGGCGACCATAACTCACACACTGCTCGGCCCTAACTAAAGGGGCTGTCTGTAGCGAGGTTGATTGTATATTTGTCCACCAAATTGTCGGTGCAGCAGAGAGACTGCAGAGAGGAGAGCCAGAAACATGAAGATGACATGGTTACACAGGACGAATATCCAGAGCAGTCCTTTCTCTCCCAGTCATATAAATCACCTAGTGACACCAAGCCAGACCCACAGAGACAGAGAGAATAAACCCTGCACTGTAGACACACGTAGCCTGGACATGCTAGGAGCCAGCAGACGTGTTGTTGAGACCGGAGTGGGTGGTTGATTATAGTTTCCATGTGATTGGAACCACTTCCAAGCACATGGTGCATGAAGGACTCATCTCCTAGACCACTGAGATGGTCTAGGCCACAGTGTAACTGGAGTTATAACATTAGAGCATTCAAACCTGGTAAAATGAAACATACTAAGGCTTTTCACAATGTATTACATATAACAATATGGTCTATTAAGGGAAGTGAAGGTGATATTGAGAAAATATTAGCATATTCTGTACCCAAAACAGCAGACGTAAAACGTGAAGTCATCTGGTGAAACGTGAAGCTATCTGGTGAAATGTGAAGCCATCTGGTGAAACGTGAAGCCATCTGGTGAAACGTGAAGCCATCTGGTGAAACGTGAAGCCATCTGGTGAAACGTGAAGCCATCTGGTGAAACGTGAAGCCATCTGGTGAAACTTGAGAGATCTGGTGAAATGTGAAGACATCTGGTGAAACGTGAAGACATCTGGTGAAACGTGAAGACATCTGGTGAAACGTGAAGACATCTGGTGAAACGTGAAGACATCTGGTGAAAATCAAAACAACGTTTCTTTGTTGTTCTAATACATACTTTACATTCCCAAGGACAGATTCCATTTTTCTATTTGCTCCGAGAGAGGATGAGGGGGATGGGAGGAAGAGGAGCAGCAGGAGCAGGACAAGGAGGCTATGGAGGAAGAGGAGGAGGAGGAGGGGTGTATGGAGGGGGAGGAGGAGGAGAGTGCATGAAGGGGGAGGAGGGCATGGATGAGGAAGAGGAGGAGGGCATGGAGGGGGAGGAAGAGGAGAAGGAGTGCATGGAGGGGGGGAGGAGGAGGAGGGGGGCGCATGGAGGGGAAGGAGCAGTGCATGTAGGAGGAAGAGGACATGGATGGAAGCAGAAATGTAGCAGGATCAGATAAGGTGGATGACAAGGCGGAGGGATCGATGACAAATTCCCTGATTTGGCTGGTCTCTTCAGACCTCGGCTCAGCAGGCTGCTGACATGTAGATCACTCACACAGCTCCTTCTCTCAGCTCTATAGATACCCCTGTAATGTGGGAGAGAGATAACTAGCTGCTAGCAGACAGTGCCAAGCCATTCAGCCTGCCTTGTCAGAAGTTACATAGTTACAGACATAGTTACAGACATAGCTGTCTAAATGCTCAGGGGGTTTGATTCCAGTACGACTGTTTGTTTAGAGCTGGAAAATGTGTGCGGGGTTAACTTATACTATGACAAGTAAGTGTTTGAAAGTTAATGGTTGCTTATGTTGGAATGGTTCTAGCTGCTTGAGTTTGTGCATTAAACTAACTGACGGTGTCATAGTATTATTGATGCTTACATGTATGAGTTTTATATGTGTTTAGCTGTTGATTCCAGTCCCAATGTAATGCTATAACTTGTGTTTACTGGTGAAGTTAACTGTCTGTGATTTAGCTTCAGTTCAAACTTGTTGAGTATGTGTGTGCCAATGCTAACAACCTTTGATTCAGCCATGAAGTCAGTCACTTGAGCTCGAGTGGAAATATTTACTGCATACATTTGAGCATTCAAATACAAACTCACTGCTTAGGTCACATCACTGCATGTCGTTAAGTGTAAAAACTAACCGCCTGTCCACTGTTCTTTGACCGGGTGGGTTGGAGTAGCCTACCGAAAGGTTACACAGTGAACTAGCCATAGAATCCAAAAGAACAGGGATGCAGACTAATGCAAGGTCTTTCCATCACAGATACTGAAGATAGAAACACAGCACATTTGTAAACACAGATTTTAAACTGCAGAATATTTAGCCATTTCTGCTTTGTTGAGTTGGGTTCACTGTTGAGTCAAGCACTTATGAAAGTCAGAATCCTTTGGTCATCTTTGTGACATTAATTCATTAGCTCTGTCCTAAACGGTTGCAGTCAAAGTACTGCCACCTTCTCTGCTGAACCCTGACCTATGAGTTTGTTTTATTAAGTTGTCACTTCCTGTCATTCCTCCCTTACATTCAGGGGTCAGAGGTCAAGAGGATCTGTCGATGGTGACACAGGGGATTATGGGAACAGGGAGTCAATTGGCAGTCATTACCTTCAGTCAGTCAGAGCAAAGGGATCTCCTCCCTCTCTCTCTCTCTCTCTCTCTGTCCCCCTCATAGCCTGGTTCCTCTCTAGGTTTCTTCCTAAGTTTTGGCCTTTCTAGGGAGTTTTTCCTAGCCACCGTGCTTCTACACCTGCATTGTTTGGGGTTTTAGGCTGGGTTTCTGTACAGCACTTTGAGATATCAGCTGATGTAAGAAGGGCTATATAAATACATTTGATTTGATATTGCCTAAGCTTACTTTGGATATTTACGGGACAACAATAACCAAGGGTCAAAATAACCATACATTGAACAATAACAATAAGCATACAGTAGAGGACATGTGCAAGTTGATTAGTCTGTCAGACACTGTCCCTCAAATTATGGCAGGCAGCAATGTAGTGCGCTGCTCTCTGCATCCTCCCCCAACAGGACGGGTAGCCTACTCTCATCAGAGAGGTCTTTGAAACCTTGAATAAGGGTTTCAAATTTGGGGAAATGACACTCTAATTGTTTTATATTTTTTGACATTTTGTCAGGAAATGCAGCTCCGTCTCAGGTTCTGCTGTTGTGCAGTGGTTGCACAGCCTTTCCTCTACAGGGAGCCAGGTTTACCTGTGTCTACCATTCTCAATGGCAAGGCTGTGCTCACTGAGCCTGTACTTTGTCAAGGTTTTTCTAAGGTTTTGATCAGTAACCATGGTCAAATAGTTAGCCACGGTGTACTGTCGATTTAGGGCCAGATAGCACTGCATTTTGCTTTGTGCTTGTGCTTGTATTTCCCAATAAGCAATGTAGTTTTGTTTTGACTGTGTTGTAATTTGGTTTATTCTGATTGATTGGATGTTCTGGTCCTGAGGCTTCAGTGTGTTAGTAGAACAAGTTTATGAACTCCGCCCCAGGATCAGCTCGATGAGGGGACTTTTCTTTTCTCTCTCTCTCTCATTCTCTGTGTTTCTCTCTCTGTGTTTCTCTCTCTCTCTGTCCCTCCCTTTCTCTGTCTCTCTCTCTGTCCCTCCCTTTCTCTCTCTTTCTCTCTCTGTCCCTCCCTTTCTCTGTCTCTCTCACTGTTTCTCTCTCTCTGTCTCTCCCTCTGTCTCTCGCTCTCTCTCTCTGGCTGTATGTCTCCCTCTCTCTCTGTCTCTGTCTCTCTCTCTCTGGCTGTATGTCTTTCTCTTTCTGTTTCTTTCGGTCTCTCTGTCTATCATTCTCTTTATTCCCCTTTCTCTCTTTCTTTTTCTCCTTTTCTTTCTCTCTCCATCTCTCACTCTCTCCAGCATCAAGGAGCAATTACTGTTGTATTACTGATAAGCAGAGCCTGTTACTAATCTGCTGCACCAAAATCTTCCTTATGAGGCGTAGTCCTCTTTAGGCTTCCTCCTCCATGGCCAGATAGGTAGCTACAGTACCTCATGGAGTGACGTTTCACTGCGGTCATGTGGGTCATTCTAATTAGATTGCCTTGTTAAATCTTGTGCATTCTCATAGAAGAAAGCAAGATGGCGCCGACAGAGAGGGTTGCCTCGTTTCTAGTCCTTAGGAAACTATGCAGTATTTTGTATTTTTATGTATTATTTCTTACATTGTTAGCCCAGTAAATCTTAAGTCTTATTACATACAGCCGGGAATAACTATTGTATATCAGAGCGACGTCAACTTACTAACATTACGACCAGGAACACAACTTTGCCGAAGCGGATCTTTGTTCGCACCACCACCCAGGGCATTTGATCTGATTCCAGAGGCCAACTCAAAACAATGTCGCCGCAGAAGAAGTAGACGGAGCGGCCTTCTGGTCAGACTTCGGGAGCGTGCACACCACCCACCGCTTCCGAGTATATTACTCACCAATGTCCAGTCTCTAGATAACAAGGTAGACAAAATTAGGGCAAGGGTTGCTTTCCAGAGAGACATCAGGGATTGTAAGATACTCTGTTTCACGGAAACATGGCTCTCTCGGGATATGCTGTCGGAGTCGGTACAGCCACCGGGATTCTTTATGCGTCGCGCCGACAGAAATAAACATCTCTTTGGGAAGAAGAAGGTTGGGGTGTATGTTTCATGATTAACGACTCATGGTGTTATCGTAACAACATACAGGAACTCAAGTCCTTTTGTTCACTTGACACTTGGCATCTACACTTTCATAGTATTACCACGACAATTGGCAAAACAGTTCGTCTTTCAATCACCCACGTGGGTATAACGAATGAGGAGATGGCACGTGGGTACCTGCTTCTATAAACCAATGAGGAGATGGGAGAGGCAGGATTTGCAGCGCGATCTGCGTCAGAAATAGAAAGAGTTCTATTTTAGCCCTTGGCATCGCAGACGCTCGTTGGCGCGTGCAATAATTGAATAACATGGATTTCTAAATTTATTTTGCGACGCTCGCGCACGCGACGTGTCCAGTCTGGTCAGCATGTTAGCCCTTGCTTGGCTGTCGGCCCAGACGGCATCCCTAGCCGTGTCCTCAGAGCATGCGCAGACTAGCTGGCAGGTGTGTTTACGGACATATTCAATCTCTCCCTATCCCAGTCTGCTATCCCCACATGCTTTAAGATGTCCACCATTGTTCCTGTACCCAAGAAGGCAAAGGTAACTGAACTAAACGGCTATCGCCCCGGAGCACTCACTTCTGTCATCATGAAGTGCTTTGAGAGACTAGTCAAGGATCATATCACCTCCACCTTACCTGCCACCCTAGACCCACTTCAATTTGGATACCACACCAATTGGTCCACAGACGATGCAATCGCCATCACACTGCACACTAGCATATCCCATCTGGGCAAGAGGAATACCTACAGTTGAAGTCGGAACTTTATATACACTTAGGTTGGAATCATTAAAACTCGTTTTTCAACCACTCCACAAATTTCTTGTTAACAAACTATAGTTGTGGCAAGTCGGTTAGGACATCTACTTTGTGCATGACACAAGTAATTTTTCCAACAATTGTTTACAGACAGATTATTTCACTTATAATTCACTGTATCACAATTCCAGTGAGTCAGAAGTTTACATGCATTGAGTTGATTGTGCCTTTAAACAGCTTGGAAAATTCCAGAAAATTATGTCATGGCTTTAGAAGCTTCTGATAGGCTAATTGACATCATTTGAGTCAATTGGAGGTGTACCTGTGGATGTATTTCACGGCCTACCTTCAAACTCAGTGCCTCTTTGCTTGAAATCATGGGAAAATCCAAAGAAATCAGCCAAGACCTCAGAAAAAAATTGTGGACCTCCACAAGTCTGGTTCATCCTTGGGAGCAATTTCCAAACACCTGAAGGTACCACATTTAGCTGAACAAACAATAGTATGCAACTATAAACACCATGGGACCACGCAGCAGTCATACCACTCAGGAAGGAGACGCGTTCTGTCTCCTAGAGATGAACGTACTTTGGTGCAAAAAGTGCAAATCAATCCCAGAACAACAGCAAAGGACCTTGTGAAGATACTGGAGGAAACAGGTTCAAAAGTATCTATATCCACAGTACAACGAGTCCTATATAGACATATCCTGAAATGCCACTCAGCAAGGAAGAAGCCACTGCTCCAAAACCGCCATAAAAAAGCCAGACTACGGTTTGCAACAGCAAATGTGGACAAAAATCGTACTTTTTGGAAAAATGTCCTCTGGTCTGATGAAACAAAAATAGAACTGTTTGGCTATAATGACCATTGTTATGTTTGGAGGGTAAAGGGGGAGGCTTGCAAGCAGAAGAACACCATCCCAACCGTGAAGCACAGGGGTGGCAGTATCATGTTGTGGGGGTGCTTTGCTGCAGGAGGGACTGGTGCACTTCACAAAATAGATGGCATCATGAGGTGGGGAAATTATGCTGATATATTGAAGCAACATCTCAAGACATCAGTCAGGAAGTTAAAGCTTGGTCGCAAATGGGTCTTCCAAATGGACAATGACCCCAAGCATACTTCCAAAGTTGTGGCAAAATGACTTAAGGACAACAAAGTCAAGGTATTGGAGTGGCCATCACAAAGCCCTGACCTCAATCCTATAGAACATTTATGGGCAGAACTGAAAAAGCGTGTGCGAGCAAGGAGGCCTACAAACCTGACTCAGTTACACCAGCTCTGTATTGTGAAAAACTGAGTTTAAATGTATTTGGCTGAGGTGTATGTAAACTTCTGACTTCAACTGTATGTAAGAATGCTGTTCATTGACTACAGCTCAGCATTCAACACCATAGTACCCTCCAAGCTCATCATTAAGCTTGAGGCCCTGGGTCTCAACCCCGCCCTGTGCAATTGGGTCCTGGATTTCCTGACGGACCTCCCCCAGCTGTGAAGGTAGATAACATCTCCACTTTTCTGATCCTCAACACTGGGGCTGCACAAGCTGAGTGCTCAGCCCTCTCCTGTACTCCCTGTCCACCCATGACTGCGTGGCTACGCACGCCTCAAACTCAATCATCAAGTTTGTAAACGACACAACAGTAGTAGGTTTGATCACCAACAACGACGAGACAGCCTATAGGGATGAGGTGAGGGCACTGAGTGTGATGTCAGGAAAACAACCTCTCACTCAACGTCAACAAAACAAAGGAGATGTCGTGAACTTCAGGAAACAGCAGAGGGAGCACCCCCCAATCCACATCGATGGGACAGCAGTGGAGAAGGTGGAAAGTTTTAAGTTCCTCGGCGTGCACATCACAGAGCTGTTCTTGCCATTATATGGAGTTGGTATTTTATCAGATAGGGCTATCTTCTGTATACCCCATACCTTGTCACAACACAACTGATTGGCTTAAACGCATTAAGAAGGAAAGAAATTCCACAAATTAACTTTTAACAAGGCACACCTGTTAATTGAAACGCATTCCAGGTGACTACCTCAAGAAGCTGGTTGTGAGATTACCAGGAGTGTGCAAAGCTGTCATCAAGGCAAAGGGTGGCTACTTTGAGGAATCTCAAATATAAAACTTATTTTGATTTGTTTAACACTTTTTGGGTTCCTACATGATTCCATATGTGTTATTTCATATTTTTGATGTCTTCACTATTATTCTACAACGAAGAAAATAGTACAACTAAAGAAAAATCCTGGAAGTAGTATGTGTGTCCAAAGTTTTGACTGGTACTGTATATCATTCACGACATTTGGACTGGTTATAATTGTAAACAATTAAGGCTTGGCTGCACTGCTTTCAAAGGGAAAGATGGCTTCCATACCCAGCTGCCGTGATTTTAGTTGAAAACGTAACATTCCCATGTGGACCTATAGCTCCTCAGATCCTTTTGGCCTTTATGGCCTTTTTGCTGTTGGACCGTTCTTACAGCCCTACAAATCCTATTGAGCAGAAACAAACAGGTCAGAAAACTGGAGAAACTGAGGATGAACACAGTATTAGGTCCAGATTGGACTCCGGTGTTGAGGTTGGAGCCCCAGCAGTCTGGTAGGCTTCCGGATATTCCTGTAGGGGCTGTTATGTACTGTAGGATGGTAAGATCTGGGAGACCAGCTGGGTTGGTGGTTTGTAGCCTGTCTTCATCCTAACATAACGCAGGACTTTTGTTCTTGTCTTCCTTCACTTTTTCTATCATGTTCCACTGTTCTCCCTTTAGACAACTAGCTGAGAACAGTCCCAGGTACCATAAGACAGAAGGTTACTTAAGGTAAAAAGTCAAGTAGGATGGTTGGTTAGGTTGGATGGGTAGGCGTATAATGCAAAACGTCTAGCAACTTCAGCATTTTAGCTATTTAGCAACGTTGCAACTACTTACTACTTCTTAGCATGTTAGCTAACCCTTGCCCTTTAACCTAACTCCTGGCCCTAACCTTAACCCCTAACCCCTAGCTTAGCTAACGTTAGCCACCTACATAACGTTAGCGTTAGACACCTAGCTAACATTAGCCACAACAAATTGGAACTCGTAACATATTGTATTATACATGTATCAAATAAGTAAATTATCAAACGAAATGGATGATGGACATCCACAAATGTATATATACCATACAAAATGTAACATATCATATTAATTGGAGTGTCTCAGATTTAAATTTACTATGTTATGTCTACTCTTGAGTCCAGGTTGCAGCTACAGGCCCACCCTGCTTCTCTCCCTCCCTATCCTCAAAACCAGGCATGAATATCCTCCTGTCTTTTTGTCATCTGTCAGTTTCACTGGCTAATGTAAGTGTAACGTGATAGTGGGAGGGAGTTTACATCATGGCAGGAACAAGGGCAGGGTGTTTTGACAGTAATGCAATTAAGGGACTTGTTTATCTAACCTCGTGGGTCGTGGTGCAGTTCAGCACGGAATGAATGACTTCATTTTTCAGGGCTTAAATTAAAGGGTTCCTCCTCTCTTGAATTTAAAATGGGCAGATTTGTAGGCTGCAGTCTTTTGAGTGGATACGCACACATAGCTACAATTTATGTGCATTTCATAGCTGTAAAACCAAAGCACGAAACGTAACAATTATGTTGTCTTTCAGAGCAAACTCTAAACTTTGTATTTGTTTAATCAATCCCTAAGGTCTCTTGTATATTACATTATTTGCATTTGTAATTCATCATACATGAATACTAATGTATTATGCTTCAATAATGCAACATACTTATCTGAGATATCTCTTTGATTTACACTGACACTGTGTCAGTTTCTTCAACACTTGTTAGGCTATACCATATTTTGGGGGAAATTGCTCCCTTATGTCCCGTTTAAAAAAAGCCACAGGATTTTGAATGAGACCTTTAAAAGTGGGTTAGTGTTTCATTTGGAGTTGGTGGTAATTCTGGTAACGTGATTTTACTGTCAGGGAGCCTTGGAACCATTTACACTCACACATGGCTTCAAGACCTGTGAGCTGTGCTGGGCTGCACTGCGGTGATGATCACGTAGTCTTCAGATGCCCAGACACCCTGAGAAGACAAATTAGAGCCCATCCCTTCCCTTCTACACCCACCAGCCCCTGTTGGTTAGAGCTAGGACGACCCCACTCTGCCTTCTCCTCTCTTCTCTCCTCTTCTCTCTGGCCTTTCATGCTGCTCGTTCCCCTCGTTCGTCAAAGAGAAATTGATTAAAGGCAGTTTAAATGACTTCCTCTTCAGTGCTATTATTTCTCAATAACCAGAGGAGGCTAGATTGAGATCAGAGCTCTAATCTGTTGTTTCCTGCTCCACTCACTCTGCTCCGTCCTATTGGTGTTTTTGTTAGAAGCTGGTCGAAGGGAGCTCACCCCATTTTTCCAGTCAGTCGTCGGGTTGTAATGCTGGTGCTCCTGGCCGTAACTTTAGACCGCCTCAGACACGCACTGGGCCCTTTCAGAAAGCAGAGGGAAACAAGTCACTCTCCAAACCCTCTTACAAATAGCCCAAGCCACAAAGAGCCTGTAACTCTGCCACTCAGGGAAAAATGCTTTGAAGCTGCAGCAGAGAAGAGGGTTTCTTCAGTACAGGGATAGACCTAGGAACTCTGGATTACAATGACACAGGGTTTCCTACCCACAGAGTCCAGGGTGGATGACTACATATGTGTGTAAGAGGCTCAGGAAAAGACAGCAGGGGTAGATTTTATCTGTCCCCATGAAAAAGATGATTGACAAAAAATATGGTTTGAATTGCTGGAAATAATATGATGTAAACAAGTTGGGAAATATGTTATGTTGTTGTCATCGGTAGTCATAAAATGCAAAGTAAATATGTTTGGAATGGCAAGGTCATGGTTCTCTGGTGCCAAATTGAGTTGAAAGAGGAGTACAGCTATGAAAACAGCTGTGAAAGGAAAATATAAGGAGGGATTAGGTTTCCTTGTGTTCTACAGTAACACCAACTGTTGTCTGTCTTCCTCAGCCTCCAATCTCTCTTTTACCTTCAAACACACCTTCAATCTTCCTCCTTTACCTTCAAACACAAACACCTGCTTTTATCTCTGGCCTCATCAGTGTTGGGAAATATTTCCCATTCTTGTTCATTTGTGTACAGACAAGACATCCGCTCCACTAGGCTAGCTACAACTTCTGCCTGCCCAGTCAGTGTCAGTCAGTCAGTCAGTCGTTTCTTCTGTAGCAACGTGTCATCACATCTCCCCCTCTGTAGATGAAGAAGCCAGTAAAGATGAAAAGCTTAAACTGTGAAGGTGGAGGAAAGCCCATTGTAAAAATTAAAAAAAAAACTTTTAAAAATCTACAGGTGTGCAACGTGCGGTCTGGTAAACAGAAGTTCCATTCGTCCAGGTGGTCCCAGACACCTTATCCAAACAGAGCCCACGCTGGCTTCGATCTAGTGGCGGCAGGATGATTGTGTAAAAACAATAACGAGGTGGGAGACATATCGCTCTTTAATGATTCATCTGTTCGAGGCTCAACTTTCATCTGAAGACGCCATGTCGTTCTGGGAACAACACTGAGTTGTCAACTAGACAGGTAATAACAGGAGCTGTTTTGTCTCAATGCTTCTACAATTAAACTTTATAATCAATCAAGGATAGTGGGCCGTACCCACTGGGCACAGACGTTGGTTCAACATGTAGTTTTGATTTATATTTGGTTGAGGTGTCAACTAACGTGAATTGAAGATAAATTCAGCAAAAAATGTTTTTTAAAAGTGAGTGAAAAAAATACCATCTTCCCTTACGTTGATGACTTTTTGCAAATCCAATCAGTTTTCCAAGATGATTCAACATCATCACATTGATTTTCTTTGTTGAAATGACGTGGAAACAACGTAGATTCAACCAGTTTTTGCCCGATGGAGACTGACACCTTAGATGACTAAAATGGTCTTAAATTAGAGCCTTCAGAAAGTATTCACACCCCTTAACTTTTTCCACAATATGTGGTGTTACAGCCTGAATTTAAAATGGATTTAAAGCTCACAGAGACTTACCCAGAAAGACTCACAGCTGTAATTCCTGCCAAAGGTGATTCTAACATGCATTGACTCAGGGGTGTGAATACTTATGTACATGAGATATTTCTGTATTTCATTTTCAATACTTTGCAAAATGTTGTATTGTGTGTAGATTTTAAATTCACACTGTAACACAACAGAAGGTGGAATAAGTCAAGGGGTATGAATACTTTCTGAAGGCACTGTAGTACTTGTTATGTGGATCCTTTCATCAACAGAAAATAAAAAAAGTTTAACGGAAGCTCACGTGCGCCATTACTCTGCCATGCCCTTCCAACTTCTGATACATAGGGTGTCGTATCACACCCACAGTACTTACAGTAGCCACGTCCATAACTCACACAAACTTCTACATTGTGGCTTAGCACTCACTTTACACTGCGTCCCTGCTGCACTCTGTGAGCATGCACTCTATTCCTTCACCTTAGGGCTCTGTCATGCCCTTCTGGCTACGCAAGTCACCGACCGATCCAACTGTCCAAATGTAAACATAAAACTTTAGTTGTGACTTTCCTCCTAGAAACGGAGCTTTCAACATGATGGGAGCGTCAAAGCGATAACGTGGTTTAACAAGCGAGGAGCCACAGATGACTTTTCTAACGGAGGGGAAACAAAGCTGGCTTTATGCGTCGGTTCTGGGAGGCTGCTCCGTTCTTGTCATGTACATATGAAATTAATTAGGAGGAAATACTAAAACACTTGGGTGGAAATTGCTTTTCACCAGATGTTCCGCATATGAGGATCAATTTAGTGTTCTTAGCGTAGCAAAATGACTATATAAGTTCATTGGCTGGGCACTTTGATGAAAGCCAATCTGTCAGTCAAGGCACATAAGAAGAAGCCAGGGTCTCTATGCTACTGTTTGTTCCACTTTATAGAGTCTTAGGTAATGTAATTATTTAGCCAGGTTAGGAAAATAACATGTTTAATTCTTGGGTAAGATCTGGACATGCTGACAAGGGTCCCAGTGTTTCTCAATGGACCATGCATAAACCGAGCGAGTGGTCTTTTCCTTGCCCCAACCACCAATACAGGCCAAATAATCACTGATCAATCATAGTCGGATGTGAGATAACCCAACGGAATTTATTTATTTATTTTAAACTGGATTCAAGGGTAGAGGTAACATAATAAATGTAAATCCAGGACACTCCAATTAGAATGATATGTTACGCTTTGTATGGTAGGTAGGCCTATGTATTATTTTGTGGATGTCCATCAGCCGTTTCGTATGATATGTTACCAATTGCAATTAGTATGATATGTTACCAATTGAATTTTGTACAATATGTTATGAATTATTGCACTCATACAATATGTTACAAATTTGCAAAATGTTTGATATGTTACGAATTCCAATTTGTTGTAGCTAATGTTAGCTAGGTGGCTAACACTAACATTAGCTAGTTGGCTAACATTAGCTAGGCTAGGGGTTAGGGTTCGGCGTTAAGGTTAGGGTTAGGAGTTAGGTTAAAGGTTAAGGTTAATGTAAGGGTTAGCTAACATGATATCTAGTTGCTAAGTAGCTAAAAAGTAGTAAGTAGTTGCAAAGTTTCTTATTAGCTAAAATCCTAACGTTCTCTGTGATTCAAACATGCAAACTTTGGGTTGCTAGACTTTCGCGTTATACACTATCCCATCTACCCCGAACAACCACCCTCCTTTAATTTTTGCCTTAAGTAACCTTCTGTCTTATGTAACCATACCAAATGTAACATATCATACCTATTTGAGTGTCCCGGATTTACATTTACTATGTTATACATGGGGTGGCAGGTAGCCTAGTGGTTAGAGTGTTGGACTAGCAACCGAAAAGTATCAAGATCAAATCCCTGAGCTGACAAGGTAAAAATCTGTCGTTCTGCCCCTGAACAAGGCAGTTAACCTACTGTTTCTAGGCCATCATTGAAAGTAAGAATTTGTTCTTAACTGACTTGCCTAGTTAAATAAAGACAAAATATCTAGTCTTTGAGACCAGGTTGAGCCATTGACTCTGTCTGTGTATGCATGTTTTTGTGTATTTTGGAAGAGCACCAACTCTCAGACATGTCTATTTGTAGTGCCATGGCAAGCCTCCACGATATGCGATGGGTGGTTTGATTTGAAAAGATCAAAAGTGCAGTTGTCGAATGACAAGGCGTGTAATGAGATGCATTCAGAGATCTGAGAGTTTCAGTAGTTTTTAACTGTAGATTACACTAGCTGCTCTGCTTAACATTGTGAAAGACATGCGAAGAACAAGGAAACTACTGCGGTACAACACTCTCTGTCAGCCTGTCCAACTCAAACAACTCTACTGTATGTGACCCAAAGCAGAAACAACACAACCTTTACAATATGGCTGCTGTATTTGTTTTTACACAGTTGCCTATTAGCGTAGGCTGTGGTGAATATAATTGATAAAACACATACAGCATTTTACTTCAATACTAAACCTTTAAAATAATCATGGTCTTTACTTAACCAATGTAGCCTGGTTCAACTTTATGAGAATACCTTAAAAAAACATCCACAAGTTGTTAAGAGAATGGTTGTGTCGACTCTACACCGCTAGGCATAGATCAGGGACATGATGTCCTTCTGTTAGTCTCACTGTGTTAAGCATCATGGCAGTGCTTCCATTCCCTTCACATTGCTGCTGCTGTTCCACTTTATCCATGTAGCAGGGGAATACGAACCAGCTGCGCTTTGTTTATTCTGATACAAATGGCACATAATGGTAATCTGGCATGTGATGAGAGAACTTTGAATTACAGATGTGGGGCCTACAACGGGTATTAACCTTCATTTAATTTTCTTAAAGCCACTAGTTTTAATTGAAGGACACATTCGTTTTATCCACCTAATTATTCATTACGCTAAGCACACCCCTTAACCATATTATATAGGGTAAACAAAGGAAACCGCCAATGAAATGGCATTCCAGAGCAGATTGGGGGGCTTACTGCATACAGAACAGTTAGTGTAGTCACAGAAATATTTAGCCGAACTGCCACGAATGAAGACAAAACGGATAAAGGAAACGTATTGTGAGGAACCATTAACAAAGTTTCTACGACTTTACTGGCTGTGAAAAGCCCTAATCGCTCATACATATTTACAATTTCCACTAAAAGTGCTGAAGACTTATTGCTGTTTGTATGGTATATTCTAAAACTGGTATTAGGCCTATCCTTTGAACCATGCTGGCAGCAGGTCAATGTTATAAACGCATCTGTCGAGCAAAACAAGTTTGTTTCATAAAAGTTACAAAATATTGCAGAGGTTATGTCATAATTTTACAACAACATTATAGAGAAGATTTTGACATTTCCTACTGGGCACAAACTGATTGAATCAACCTTGTTTTCAACCTTGTTTCAATGTATTGTGACGTGGAATCTACGTGGAAATTACACTGTATTTTTAAAAAGTAGTCAACGTAAAGCTGTTGTTTTGAGGGTGAAATTTTAACCACAGGATATTGTAATCATTGTAATCAATTGTCAACATAGAAAAACCTTGTATAAAATATGTTGAATTTGTTCCTATGAAACAATGTCAGATCTTCAACGTTATATACACTATCCCCAAAAAATACAACAGGCTGGACAGCACCTCCTTGATATACAGCTATTAATTTGGTCTTCCATCCAGTGTTTTAACCAAGCCTAGCTTAGCTTTTATATTTGTCACTGACTACTACCAATGTGGTATAGCGAGAATGCTTATTGAGAGACCTCTTAATAACTAAATATATTCACTGTTGCTATCGAAGTCATTCCGAAGGATAGATTTGACAGAGCAAATGAAATGTAACCAGACTTTATAAGTCATATATCATCAATGAGACTATTTAGGCCTTCATAACATTTACAAAGTCATCAACAGCTATTGTTTCAATTCAACCCAGGGTTAAACTAAAAACAGACAATACATATAGACCTAGGGTTTCAAGCTTTGGTTGATTTGACATTTAATCTTCAAGTTAATCATTAATACGTTGGATTCACATCTACATCTCAACCATGCATTTAAGTTAAAGATTAGGACTAAATCAAATCAGACTTTATTTAAAGTGCATTTAAAATTTGATTAGATCAGATTTAGTCCTATCCTTTAACTTAGATGTTTGGTTGAGATGGAGACGTGAATCCAACATATCAATTATTAATTTGTTGACAAACTGGAATTTGTTGACAACCAAATACAATTCAATATCACTTTTGCAATACAGTAAATAGCTTATTAACAAGTTAACAAATTATAATTATTGTGTTATTCACTGTACGTTTGTTTATGTGTAACTCTGTGTTGTTGTTTTTGTCGCACAGCTTTGATTTATCTTGGCCAGGTCGCAGTTGTAAATGAGAACTTGTTCTCAACTGGCCTACCTGGTTAAATAAAGGTGAAATAAAAAAAATATTTAAAAAATATGTTGGATTCACAAAATATGTTGGACCCCCCCAAAAGTTATAGAATAGCATTAGGCCAGTGGCTCCAATGAAACTATCCAAGCATTAGATATCTTTTAAATGTTGATATTTGGTTGTGTTGTCAAAAGTTAAGACTAACTTACAAACTAATCTAAAAGTATTTATTTAACCTTAAAACGAGTAACACATCCATGGCCACATTTTGAGGTTAGCCTACTGTAACTATAAATGTCTTCTTATGTAATCATAGCAAGCATGCATGTCCAAGATAGCATGTAAAGGTCGCAGGTCTGTGGAGGTCTTCACAATTGCTGTAATAATCTGCGCAGAACAGCATTGATCACTTGCACTATGTGCTTTAATATAATCTTAATGGGCAATTCAGGTCATTTGGTTGTGCTATTAGATGAAAGTGAAAACACATTAAAGGGATACTTCGAGATTTTGGTAATGAGTCCTTAATCTATTTCCTCAGACTCAGATGAACTTGTGGATACCATTTGTATGTCTCTGTGTCCAGCATGAAGGAAGTTAGAGGTAGTTTCATGAGCCAATGCTAACTAGCATGCTAGCAGATAGACTTCCAGTCATTGCGTTATCGCTAGTTAGCTCATGCGCTAGCACTAGTTAGCAACTTCCTTCAAACTGCACACAGAGACATAAAAATGGTATCAATGAGTTCATCTGACTCTGGGAAAGTAGATAAAGGGCCGGATTGCCAAATTCCCAAAGTATCCTTTTAAGTTGTTGTATAAATAAAACATATCTGACATTGTATTCCCATTTGAACTTTGTTATGCTTTTAAATGGTTGAAAGCGCAGTGATAACACATTTAGATGACAACTTAACGAAAAATCACACATGGTTTTTCCATTGGAATTTGGTTGTGCTTTTCAATGGTTGAAAGTGTAGTGAGAACACACTTGAAATTCAACAAACTTGTGGCTGTCTTTTTGGAATGGGAGAATAATTGTTGAAAATCTCATTGATCAACGTCTCAACCAAATATGACCAACATTTGCACGTTGAAATGACCTGGTGTGCCCAGTGGGTCATGTTGTAGAGAAAGTAACACTAATAAAAGAGGAAATATATCTGCTCAGAGTTGCATCAGATAGTACATAGTTAAAGAAGTCAAAGATAGATACTGCATGCCCTTGGAGTTGATGTAAGTTCAATGTTTAGACAGCTGCTCTGAAGATTATTATTATCGTAAAACCACACAGCTTTAATGTCACTGCTGTGGGGATGCCAAGACACAATCTTGTCCTCCCTATAGCTCTCCTCCACACACACACACACACACAACAAACGTCTCTGCTCCCTGCGTCTGTTTCAGAGAGGCCTGAACTTGTCAATGTGATAATGAATGTCTGTCACTTCTGACTTTGATTCTGTATAACCTGACATCGATATTTATTTACCAAGAGATGTCCTGAATAAAGGGAGTCAATTTGTCTTGTTTGTTGGAATTGAGCTTGAAAAATTATGTCTCAATAATTATGTGCAAATTAATTCAAATAAAGGGAAATAGTAATGGGGCTATTTGGCAAATCAGGAATAAAAGTACAAACATTCCAATTGAAAGTACACTTTTAGCAGTTTTTAAATAGCCCATAGGCTAAATATAACTTTTTTCTCTGTGAAAACCCTTGATGTCTTTATGAGTGCAGGGAGCTAACATGTCATTATCTATCTGTTCCTTATTTGGTAAGCGGAAAATATTCTCATTGAAATACCATAAATTGTGTACCTTTATCTTTAAACAACACTACCTCTCCACATGAATTAGCCTCAGTCTGTTTGACATGTGATCTTTACCGTTGTGTATCCTCTCTGCTCTACACTTCAAATCAACCTTTGTGAGCAGCACGCCTACACAGAGAGAGAGAGAGAGAGACCAACATCAATTGTGTTGTCCTCATACCCTCCTGTAAGGACGCAATCCAATTTACTGGGGTTGAAACGGTTTTGTCAAAGTCACACAAACATTCAATGCTGTTATTACTTTTTGTGGCTAATGTCAGGGGAAATGAAAGAATATGAAATCTCTATGCCTCATCTTGATCTGAAGGAGATTGAAAATGCTGTCCACATGAAGGTCAACATACCTCTACATGTAATCATATATTAAACATTTTTTAAATAATAAACTCTGACGGAAGTTCCTTCAAGTAGACCTTCATAGCACCTTCATAAGTACTAAGAGATAGATCATCATCAAATGATCATATACTGTAGGTTAACTAATATTACCATATGCTGTCATTAATGAATGTGCCTCTCTACCAACAACATGTTTTAGCTATATTAGACCCCATTAAAATCCAGTTGAGCAATAGCAATGTTTAACTTTACATGGCAATTTAACTTGACATTAACGTTTGACGGTTTAAAAGCTGTGCCTCTCTATGTTATGTATAGATATAGATATAGATAGACAGCTTAAGGGTTTTTCTTCCTCCAGGCCTCAGCGTCTATAAACAGCTGTTTGTGCTTAGGCGATAAATATATAAATCTTGACGTTGGCTGTTTATGTAGCCCAGCTCTCCAATCATGCAGAGGTATAATTCAGTGACGCGTGGTGTCTTTATGAGAGGAGTTTGATTCAAAGGGCAGGTCCCTGTATTTACGTCTCTTTCTCTCTCTCTCTCTCTCTCTCTTTCTCTTTCTCTCTGTCTCTCTCTTTCTCTCTCTTTCTCTTTCTCTCTCTTTCTCTCTCTCTCTCTCCATATCTCTGTCTCTTCATCTCCCTCTCCCTCTCTCCCTCTCTCTCTCTCTCTCTAAAATGGAAGTGGTTGTCTGTCTCTCGTCGCATCCCCTGGACTAAATGGAGCATGTGTTTACATTATCTACCATTATTGTTGTTAAAGTTTGAGATGAGCACTATAGATAAACAGTTTATTGTGTACTTTCATCTTAAATGTTATAGAATTCCGGGTCCTATCGATGGCAACGGGGGTTTAATGGACCATTCAAAGCGTTTTATCCTCAGCTTCTCCAATGAGTGTGTGTATGAATTACAGTTACTTGGAAGTGCTGTTAGCGTCTCTTCATCCCCTCCTGTGATCTCTGTGGCCGTATAATCTGGAGGTGGACTTGTTGCCTTAATTAGTGTGTAGAGGAGCGTGCCACATGTTCACTATCCATAAATATTGACTCTGGCTTTCAGGCTGGCTGGCTCTGACCTTGGTGGCTTTCCTTTCTGGGACCAACCTATAGGAAATGGGTCCCATTTCCCCCCACAAGTCCTTTCATGCACCATGTGCACTTATTCACCATGTGAAGGCAAGCAGTCGCGTTCCTGTCAAGCACATGTCCATCGATAAAGTTTTACTGTATTGAAACTTAAGGCAAAGCAGCAAAGCACATCACATCGCTCAACATTGAATAAAATAAATGGCACTAATACGATTATATTCTAATGCATGTAATGTGTCCCTTACACTCAATGCAAATAATTGTTCACAGATACACACATAATCCTTATTCTGTACAACAAGCCTCATAATTGTGTTATCTCCTGGTATCTATGTTAGCGTGTGTTAAGGTTTCATCTCTGTCCACGCAGTGGAATGTGGGCCCTGCATCCAGCCAAGTAGCTGTTAACAGCAGGTGAAGAGTTAATGGATCTGCCATGTAGTCTCATGGCTTTAGTTCCCCCTGACCGCTGGAATGTACTGATGACAAGAGAGAGGAGAGGAGAGGAGAATAGAGAGGTAGAATAGAGGAGAGTAGAATAGAGTACAATGGAGGAGAATGAATAGAGTACAATGGAGGAGAATGGAGTAGAATTTAGGAGAATAGAGGAGAATAGAGGAGAGGAGAATGGATTAGAATTTAGGAGAATTGAGGAGAATTGAGGAGAATAGAGGAGAGGAGAAGAGTGGAGAGGAGAATGGAGGAGAGGAGAATGGAGGAGAATGGAGGAGAATAGAGGAGAATAGAGGAGAATGGAGGATAATGGAGGAGAATAGAGGAGAATAGTGGAGAATGGAGAAGAATAGAGGAGAGGAGAATAGAGGAGAGGGGGGAGAATGGAGGAGAGGAGAATGGAGGAGAGGAGAAGAGAGGAGAATGGAGGAGAATAGAGGAGAGGAGAATAGAGGGGGAGAATGGAGGAGAGGAGAATAGTGGAGAATAGAGGAGAATAGAGGAGAGGAGAATAGTAGAGAATAGAGGAGAGGAGAATAGAGGAATAGTGGAGAATAGAGGAGAATAGAGGAGAGGAGAATAGAGGAATAGTGGAGAATAGAGGAGAATAGAGGAGAGGAGAATAGTGGAGAATAGAGGAGAGGAGAATAGAGGAGAATAAAGGAGAGGAGGGGAGAATGGAGGAGAGGAGGGGAGAATAGAGGAGAGGAGGGGAGAATGGAGGAGAGGAGAATAGAGGAGAGGAGAATGGAGGAGAGGAAAGGATAATGGCAGTAAATAATGCTATGTGTACAGCAGAGGTGGCCGGTGGCACCTTAATTGGGGAGGACAGGCTGTAATGGCTGGAAGGGAATATATGGAATGGTATCGAACACATCAATGGTTTTCTTGTGTTTGATACCACTCCATGTACTCCATTCCAGCCATTATTATGAGCCGTCCTCCCCTCAGCAGCCTCCTGTGTACAGCACAATACAAGGCTAGAGTTAATTATTTTTTCAAACTTCATCAAAAGCTACTGAGGAACATACATTTTGTCTGGCATATCTGTCCCTTTTGTGAAAGATTGAGCACCAAACTATAAACGAACATGACGTCCAACACCGGTCTTAAAGGTTGACAATTGACCTAAGTTCACATCAAGCATCACCAAATGTCACGGCTGACGTGAACTCAGGTCAGCGTGAGTTTGGTGTGACGACAACAGCCCCGAGCCTGGAGTTCTGGTCTGCGACAGAGCTGAACTTTAGCCCCCTGCGTGTGTCCTCGCTTCATGCTCACCATGCTCACACAGGCAGAATGATTTCCAATGGCATGGGTCAGTTCATCATAGAGACAGACAGACAGACAGACAGGTCAGTCACGTGAAATACAGGACAGGCCCAACGGGCTGAGAGATTTGTGCCTTTTTTAGTCCTGACCGACAGACAGGGCCTGTAGCTGTGACCCTCTAGGTCCAGAATCAAAACAGAGACACGTGAGAGATAAACCCCAACTCTTACAACACTCATGCCAAGAGCTGTCTGGGGGGGGGGGTCCTAATGTAAATGTATTACTTCAAAACCCCTATTCTTGAATTCTGCCAGAGTTTAGCACCATATATTCAAAGTTAAATGATATCTATATTGTAAAGGTTACAGAGCTAACTGATAACTTTATAGAGGCAAATCGAATTCTAAAAGCTTGTGCAATTTCATAACCAGGGTCTGTAACTGGTTAACCTCTGGACCTGATCACCAGTGGATCGTTCATGTAAGCTTGATATGTTATCTCCCCACCAGTCTTGTTTCATTACCAAGGGCTAGTGGGGTTTGCTATTTACTGTTCTTTTCAACCAACAAAAGAATGATCTAATTCTAGATAACCCCAGTAGATAACTACTTTCTCTGCAGACAATGATACCAACTAGTGAATGAAGCTGAGTGACTCCAGAACCCAGAGAGCTGTGTGGTCTGCTGGATTGGACTGAGAGGAGGGGATTACTTCCCTCAGGGAGGCTGCTAGGGTGCTGGACACATTACTCTCTACCTGTCACAAGCTGTGCCAACACAAACACACACGCACATACACGCAAACACACACACACGCACGCGCGCATGGATGCACACACACAGAAAGCAGGGATCAGATAAACCCTCTCTTTCTCCCCTTCTAATCCTCTCCTTGGGTAATTAAAGATAGTCACAGGTCACTGTGTGAGAGACCACCTTATCCTTCTATCTAAGGCATCTAAATACTAACAGCTTTTAGCTGGCGGTTTAGAGCACCACAGAGGGCTGTTTTGGCAACAGTATGGACCCAAATGTGGCAATCAGGGACAGAGAACCATGTAGAAAATGTAGTTTATTTTGCATCAATTATATCATTATGTGTGTTATGACACATCCAGGTCGTGTGTTTCTGTAAATGAATGAATGAATAAAATAAATGAATGAATGAATTGGTACCCAGATGAATAAATTAGCTTTGCCGTCAGCTTTGCCGTCAGTATCAGATGTAATTACCATTGTTAACCAAGAGAAAGAGGAAGATAACAGAATGAGAGACAGAAGTAAAGAAGGCCAGAGAGGAAGAGTTCCAAGACATTCAGAGCCTAAAGCGTCAGCCAGTCAGCCAGCCAGCCAGCCAGCCAGTCAGTCAGCCTGTCAGTCAGCCAGTCAGTTAGCGAGTAAGCCAGTCTATCGGCCAGCCAGCCAGTCAGTCAGTCAGTCAGTAAGCCAGACAGCCTGTCAGCCAGCCAGTCAGTCAGCCAGCCAGTCAGGAGAAGGTATGTCTGCTCCATCAGCTCCTACTGTATTTTAATTTTTAAATAGATGATCCAGGGGCTTATCCTTCATAAAATGTTATTGTCCTGGAAGCAGACAAAGATATCTTCTGATCTCAATGGGGTTTAATCTAGTGACATCTCAGCAAACAAAACAGGCCCATTGCTTTGGTCACAACACAACCATCCGCCCTACCCTCATCACTTAAGGGAAATAACTAGCTGTAATCAATGAGGGGTCTTCATATGGAGATGTCGCTAACATCAGGGCTGTTGAGTAAAGGCTACAGGCTGGTATACAGCTAACACCACACATCAATGATGGACCCCAGTTTCTCTTCCCCCTAACTGTACTATGCTGCTGGGGGCTGGTAACTGACAATATCTACTCTATGAGAAATGGATGAGCTTGTTGAAACATGTGACGAGAGAAACAACTTCTTAGAAATGAAGTAGTGAAAACTCGTGCAAACCATCAATAAACACAGTGTTTCAGGGTTGACCTTGACCTGACTGAAACACTGCTACAGTTCATTTTCTCAGGCAATCAATGAATTGTTTCAAACTGAATGGGTTCAGCCTGGAGAAGACTATGGACTTGGTGCATCTTTGTCTTGTCCCTTTTCCCAGAACAAAGGACAGGAGAGGAGGGATACCAGTTCCAGCTAAGAGTAAAGTTCAGAGGTCAGCGCTGAGGGATGAAGATAGGACAGGCGGTCGCTACAGATCCTAATCCCCATAATCTACCAAAAACAACACATTTCCCAGCTCATTGTCAATTAGTTTTAATCCAATAGTCAAACATGCTTAATCCAGGAATTAACACATGTTGATCATCATCCATAGGGATCTAAGACACAGGAGGGATCACCACTGTATTTACAATTGAGAACAGTAGGACTACAGGCAGGTTCTACAATATTAGGTAGTACTCTGCCAATTTTGTCACATACAATTGTATTGTATTTTTCCTTATGCTGGCCTCCAGAGTGGCGCAGTGGTCTAAGGCACTGCATCGCAGTGCTAGCTGTGTCACTAGAGGTTCTGGGTTAGGCTCTGTCGCACGGCTCTCGACCTTCACCTCTCCCGTGTCCGTACGGGAGTTGCAGCGATGAGACAAGACTGTAACTACCAAGGATACTATGAAATTGGGGGTAAAAGTAAAACAATTAAATGTTTTTCCATATGCTACTGTACAAGGCTGTAAATGTTTGCTGTGTTTGTGTGTGTGAATGTGCGTGTGCATGTGTGTGTCAGTGACGTGCGGTGAGGTCGGTGGCTAGGTAAGCATGCGCTATTATCAAATCCAGATTTACTCACAAATAAACCTTGATGAAGCCCAAGTTCACCATACAACAGATAGCTTCAACAACCGGAGTGACATAGTGTCACGCCTACTCTCGTTTCCTCTCTCCAGCGCTCGACGTCGCCGGTCTACTAACCAACGGTCCTGGCAACCATCATTACGCACACCTACTCCCCATCGTTATGCACACCTGGACTTCATCATTACCTTGATTACTTCCCCTTTATTTATCTCTCAGTAGCCTCAGTCTTAAGGCAGTATTGGTTTTGTTCACGTTCAGTATGCTTCTCCTGTTTTGTTTATCTACTGATTCTCATTATTAAACTCACCTTCTGCACCTGCTTCCTGACTCCTAGCGTATACGTTACACATAGGCTACAAACCGAAATGTACTAACAATTTTCACCAAATGGCGCAGCGGTCTAAGGCACTGCATCTCAGTGCTAGAGGCGTCACAGATCCGATTCCAGGCTGTATCATAACCGCTGTATCATAATTGGCTCAGCGTCATCCGGGTTAGGGTTTGGCCGGAAGAGGCCGTTATTGTAAATAGGATTTTTTCTTAACTGACTTGCCTAGTTCAATAAAGGATAAATAAAATTAAAATAAATTAAAATACCAATGTGGTCAAGATATACAAGCGATAGCCTCCGATGGCGGTGGTATATTTCATATCATCCAACAAAATGACAGACTACTTAACTCAGCTCAGACAGATCAGTGTAGCATCCACAGCAGTGGCGGTCAGTGCTGTTTAAGATGAGGGAGGACCACTTTTTTTCATGAGCATGGCCTTATTTCTATTACATCATATTGGATGACTCACATTCATATTCTATTCACCCAGTTCAATGTAACATCAATAGGTTTAGTCTACGACATGATACTCACATTTTCCCTATACCCATCATGAGGTTGCTACAACCTAGCCTATGAATGAAAGTTTACAATGTAGGTGCACATAGGTCGAGAAACAAATTTGATGTGACATTCAATACCGCCTTGCACACTCTTGCCATCTAGCTGATATAGGGTTTAATCATTTGTCTGTTTATCCCCGTTTTGTTCTGTTTGATTCCGTTTAAGAAAAGTTTTTCAACAAAATCGGCGGATTGAATACACCTCTGATCATGCGTAAACAGAGCTCATTCTCATAACAGCCATGTTGTATTCCTTCTCTTCCCTTCGCTTGTGGACTTCAATGCACAACAAATCAGCTGTATGTGACCAGGCGAAAAAACCTTTCCAAGCCAAACCTCTACAAACAGCCTAAATTGTTGTCCCCATATTAGCTAAAGTAACTAGCTAACATAGCATCCCTCTGAGCAGGGTGTTTCAGTAGGCTAAACTAGCTAGCTGCATTTGCTAGCAAAGTAAGTGAAACTGAAAGTGAAAAAAAATTATGAAATGTTTGTGATTTATTTAGAATTCAAGGCACACTTAACCAGCATGGCTACCACAGCATTCTGCAGCAATAAGCCATCCCATCTGGTTTGGGCTTAGTGGGACTATCATTTGTTTTTCAACAGGACAATGACCCAAAACACACCTCCAGGCTGTGTAAGGGCTATTTGACCAAGAAGGAGAGTGATGGAGTGCTGCATCAGATGACCTGGCCTCCACAATCCCCCGACCTCAACCCAATTGAGATGGTTTGGGATGAGTCGGACTGAAACACAGCCAACAAGTGCTCAGCATATGTGGGAACTCCTTCAAGACTGTTGGAAAAGCATTCCAGATGAAGCTGGTTGAGAGAATGCATGGAGTGTGCAAAGCTGTCATTCTTTTATTTTACTAGGCAAGTCAGTTAAGAACAAATTCTTATTTTCAATGACGGCCTAGGAATAGTGCATAACTGCCTTGTTCAGGGGCAGAACGACAGATTTTTACCTTGTCACCTCGGGGATTTGATCTTGCAACCTTTTGGTTACAAATCCAACACTCTAACCACTAGGCTACCTGTCGCCCATTTAAGAAAGGGTGGCTACTTTGAAGAATCTCAAAAATAAATGTATTTTAATTTGTTTAGCACTTTTTTTGTTACTACATGATTCCATATCTGTTATTTCATAGTTTTGATGTCTTCACTACTCTCCAATGTAGAAAATAGTGAAAATAAAGAAAAACCCTTGAATAAGTATGTGTTCTAAAACTTTTGACCGGTAGTGTATATAATAAATAAGGTTATTATGAAATGTCCATATCAACAATTGAAAGGACTGAAAAATACAGTACAAATTGCAAATGAAAATGCATTTAGGCCTACCTTTACTTGAAAAGGAAGTACACTGGTCTGTCATTCAGAGTGGTCCTCTAGTGACAGGAATGTAGGAGTCACAGAAGAACCCCCATGTCCATTATTTTATTCTGCTTGCACATAGCAGGCCCACGGTGCAGTGGGAGAAGCATTCCCAAGGCCTCCTTCCAGTTTCACTCTGACACAAAAAGAGGAGTTACATTATTCCAACTTAGACATTTTTTAAAGTGCGGTATAGTCCATGTGTCAGTTCAAGGGATGACAGCGCCAAATTATGTAGACATGTCCAAATGTGCAGCATTTACCCCAGACAATACCCACACATCATGTTTAGGCAATATGCATGTGCAGCAATGCAACAAATGAAGCTACTTCAAGCTAGGCAAAGAAAGGCGACCTATGCTGACCCTGTTCATTAACAGTGACTGGAGTCAGGAACGGCCGCACGTGTCACCAATTTGAATGGGTGGAAAGGAAGGCATGAATACCCTGGCTTCTTTCCTGAGAGATTGATGTAGTTTTAGCAAATGTTGAGATTTTGAGCAGAAAAACCATCAGAATCATTGAGAAAAAACATTACATTAAAAAAAGAATGGCAATTGTTTATTTTATTTTTCTATTAAATTATCACAGGGTGGGCATTGCCTATCCTGCCTGCATGTCACTGGTGTGTTTGTGTGTGTGTGTGTGTGTGTGTGGGGGGGGGGTTAATATAGATTAATATAGTCCATCCACACGTTGGCGCACTTGCTCTGGTTCGTTTTTGAACTGTTGCAGTTTATTACAATTCTAAAAATGAGATTCAAGATATTGTTCTCTATGATTAACAATGAAAAAATATAGGCCTAGTTCTGCATGAAATGGGAACGAACATTAGAAGAAGGCATTACGATGAGTAGCCTATTTTCTGAAAGGAAAAGAAAACCTAAAGTTAGATATTTTGAAGCTGTCAAAATTAACAATGTTAGATCACACGAACGAATAAAAGTCTAGGCCTATTATCAAAGAAAGTTTCATATTTCAGTCATTTTGTAAGAGTCAAAACACATTTAAAGGAGCATTTTGTCTGTGTAGCAGCGCGAGTTTGGGCAGGCTACTGTAGGTGCAGGACTGGTTGAAAATGCACAGGAGGTGCTTTGGAATCGACATGATTGACAGCTCTGCGTTGGTGACATCACTGCACGACAAAAAGCCTCGTTGGGGAAGAGAAGGCACCAATCAATTGGACTGCTAGTGTGCTGCGCACGGGAGAGAGAGGTTAAGCTCCCACAGCCACACACTATACAGTCTGATCTTCTACACCCGGTCTCTGCTAAACTTGATCTAAAAGTTCGCATTTGAAGATGTTCAACGACGCTGCTTTATACTTAGACCCGTCCTGCCTACACCAGTCTGCTTCCTCCTCATAGATATAACTTTAGGCGATTTTTTTATTCTATTGACCAAGACGTCTCCAGATTCCCAGCTGCGGAGATATGTGCGAGAGAAAGGGGTCGGAGCAGTGCACGGACTGTCTTTCGCCCGCAGAGGAAAAGCGTGGAATAAACACGAATTAATGTGGAATTTATTGGAGCCCAAAGCTGGAAGGACGACTGGACACAGCGCTTCCTTATCAGGTAAAACAAGTTAGAGGTATTCATTATTGAAGTCAATGACAACTTTTATATTTAGGTAAAAGTTGAGAAACTCTCATAAACTGTCCATCCGCTGAGTATTCTGGATCTAATAACCCCGTTTCTTTTTTCCATTTTGTATTTATACATTTTTTGGGGGGGTACATAAATTCCGAAACATACTGTACATACAAAAATTCATACTGGTAGTATGTTAAGGATATGTACTTGTGATGTAGACCTAGATGTGTTTTGATGTCTTGTCTGCGCATTGGGGTACATATGGCCAGGATACGAACGTCAGATCTCACACCTGCGAGCCCCTTGAAGTAACTGTATCCCGCATGATTATAGTCATACATTGCCGTCAAAGCCTCACCAAATAGACGCTTGTAGCGCTATCTGACTGCTGCCACGACTGTTTCTACTGGAACCTTTTTGATGCCTACATTCTGTCATGCTTTGTGTGTTCTAAGGTCTACGTAGTGTTTCTTTTAAACACCACCACCAAACACGTCCTCCTATCTCTTCTGTAATTGCAGACTTTGTCTGCCGTCTTCTCTCTGTCTTCTTCCAGTTTCTTTGATTTCTCCTTTCCTGTAGGCTACCACCCCCTTTTTGTTTGACAATTCTCTTTCATAACTTCCTCACCTTGATATTCTGGTGTTTTAGTTTTGCCGTTATAATGTTAAAAGATCAATCCCCTATTTCGGTAAGCATAGCCCGCGGGGATGTTATTGCCAACCTTAATGTTCTTTACTTCAAAGTGACGTGTCTTTTCTTTTAACCTGCTTTAATACAAATTGCTATTATATGGAAGAAGAAACCATTTATCGCAGCTGGGCTGGGAGGAATTTTACAGTGAACCTCCAATGTCTCTCCTGTCGATAGCTGTCTGTGTGCTGTGTCGGCGGCGCATGTGTGTTGACAAACTGCTCTCCTCTCTTCGCAGGGACTAACTGACCATGGTCGCGGTGTTTCGTTCTCTCATGGTACTGCTGCTGGCTCAGGTGTTGCTGGGAGGCGCTGCGGGACTAATCCCCGAGGTTGGCCGGAGGAAGTACAGTGAGTCCGAGAAACAGAGCCCGGAGCAGTCGGAGAACTTTCTCAACGAGTTCGAGCTGCGGCTCCTCAATATGTTCGGACTTAAGCGGAGGCCGAACCCGAGCAGACAGGCTGTGGTGCCTCAGTACATGGTGGACCTGTACCGTATGCATTCGTTGAACGGAGACCACAGCACTAAACGGCCCCGGAGCATGGGGAGGCACGCAGAGAGAGCCGCCAGCAAGGCCAACACGATTAGAAGCTTTCACCATGAAGGTACGTATTAGTGGCATATTTCACCTGGCGACGTAGAGCACCTCTGCTCCTTCAGACATGTCGACCCTGTATTTAAACATGACTCAGAGTGTGAAGAGGATTTTCAAAGCAATTACACTTTTTTATGACAGGCCCACTCATGTCCTAACAGAGTGACACGCGTCAGGGACACACGCCCTTTATAAGTAGATCATAAAATAACAAAGGGTAATTTAACAATGTAACGAGTAAAACTCATTGTCAGGGTTCGACAGAGAACTTCTTGATGTGTAACTTTGAAGTGCAAAGTAGCCTAATCCCTGAAATATGCGGTGATGCAACCCGTTACCTGGAACATTCCATTGACTGTGCTATAACAGGCATCAAAACATCAAGGGTGGTGGGTGGTATCACAAGGGTAATTTGTTTCTTAATAATTGATGGTGTTTGCGTGGGCCCTGAAAACAGTTTTTCCAGACACGCACCACAGGAGAGGGATAAAGAAAGGGCGGTGTGCGTGCGCAAGTGATAGTCATCGCCCTGCTGCTACTTCAATAACACACGACATGACATTACACTACACTGTCTACACAAGCATTATGACAGAGGCCACTGTGGCAGACATAGCTCCGTCTCATTTTTAGACAGGACTAGTCAGTTCATTACTCATTCTGGTGTTTGGGGTGCGCGTTATCCTTTTCCAATCGCTCACTCAATGCGCACTCTTTATGCGCAATTACGCACGTTCAAATAATAGAACCACGTAATTAGGCGTACATACTTATTATGTAGCTACATATGCGTCGCTGACTGCGTGATTTTACATTAAAACTACACATTTATATACCTCAGAAACACATGCAGACCAGATTATTGTTTCAGTATGGGCCAATTGGTCTAAATGCTAAAATACATATGAGGTATTTGATCCAAGAGTTGAACTGGAGGCACAAATGGACATTTTCTTTGGGTGATGTGAACTCTGGTGGTGTTTTTTGATTTGGTATTGTATCTGTACTATGTTGTATAGTAGCAGTGGGTAGAGAGGTAGGCATGTGCTCAGAGGATGTCTAACCCTCTAGTCTAGTGTTACAAGGCAATAGTTCATCTGGGCACTACATTTACACAGTGCTGCAACAAAACACACCAGAACAGTTAATAATGAAACATGAAAACCAAATGTTGAACCGTTAAAAAATCATTTCCCCTCATGCTTTTTGTACAGTCTATCTGATAGTACCTGTCTTTTAATTGGCTCTAGCTCCAGTAGTGTACGGTACATGCCCAATGTGTCCATGGATGGCCTTATACACAGACTCCTGAGTGTTGCACTGCACAAGGAAGTTTCCACCCAGTGAATGACTCATTGGAGTGGTTGGGTCAGGATGGGTGGTTGGTTGGGTGTTCTCCTCTCCTGAGGCCTGGTAGGGATGACACCCAGTGGACTAACTGACACACTACAAACACCACTGACACACTACAAACACCACTGACACTACAAACACCACTGACACTACAAACACCACTGAAACACTACAAACACCACTGACACACTACAAACATCACTGACACTACAAAACACCACAGAAATACTACAAACACCACTGAAACACTACAAACACCACTGACACACTACAAACACCACTGACACTACAAACACCACTGACACACTACAAACACCACTGACACTACAAACACCACTGACACTACAAACACCACAGAAATACTACAAACACCACTGACACACTACAAACACCACCGAAACACTAAAAACACCACAGAAATACTACAAACACCACTGAAACACTAAAAACACCACTGACACTACAAACACCACTGAAACACTACAAACACCACTGACACACTACAAACACCACTGAAACACTAAAAACACCACAGAAATACGACAAACACCACTGACACACTAAAAAACCACACAGGTAGGAGGCATGGTGACTGGGACTGAGACCACTCACTCCACTAGTGTAAACTTCCGCTTGACTCCACACCTTAACTGTAGCCGTTTGGGATACATTTCAGCCATGTTTAGTTGTTTACCCTTGCATCCTCCTGTCTTTTCATCCAATGTTCCAGCGCAGCATGGTTTCGTCTATTTTGATTGTTCCTATGGTAGAAGTGGGACGAATGGGGGGTCCTATATGTTTAATATACGTGTAGCTACACATGTAAACCATAATGTCAAAGCCTGAAGCCTTATCCATTCTTCACATCTGTTCCGGGATATTCATTTCAGAAGGGCAATTCATTTCTGTAATATCGGTTTTCAATTTTATTTTGTTATTTTTGCAAAACAGAACATTTCCAGGCCTAACTCAGTAACCGGCTGCCAAAGACAGCAGAGATGAATGACCTGATATTAGCCGCTATCTTTTGTTTTGGCCCACAGAGGGCCAAGAAATTAGGAATGTTGATACACTCATATCTGTGGTTCACAACTCTTAGACAAGCCCCAACATGTTGTTCACACAGTGCATGCAGTACCTCCTTCACTCACACAGCAGGGTTCTGGATAGAGAGAGAGAGGGAGACGGTAGGGGGGAGAGAAAAGAGAGAAAGATTTGGAGCTAAAGAGAGAGAGAGGGGGATTTGGGGTGCGGAGAGGGATAGAGAGAGAGCGAAGGGGAGAGAGGGATTTTGGAGTGAGTGGGCGAAAGAGAGAAGGAGAGAAGGGGTTTGAAGGAGAGAAATAGAGAGAAGGGGTTTTCCCACATCAATAAGGATTGATGGGTCTAATTGAGGTCTTTGTGCTTCTGGAGAGAGATTTAGGATGAGGGGGTGGAATTTCCTAAATGCCTCCTTTGAAAACGCCCTGAGTTCAAAGTTAGTGTTTATTTTACCACTCCAAACAGATAACAAGCATGTCTTTGTGCCATCTGTAAAACACTTAAAGGTAAATGTAAAAAGTTTGACTACAATCAAGAAAATATAAGTGCTGACATTGACATATGTATCTGAAATTTGTTTTACACACTAATGTTAATAATTCATTCTCAATCAGGCCAAATATGCACATAGGAATAAAATGTGTATCTATAGACTGCTACAAAAAGGTGTAAAAAACATGAAGATAAATGAGACATACAGATAAATGAGCCATACTTCCCTATGGCCCGTAATTATGTCATAATAATCTAGCTTTGATGATTCCATGATGGACGACAATTCCTTTTCCCACACATTCAATAATAACAGCACTCCATCATGTAGCAGCCACATCCTAAAGGGCAGAACATTCTCCATGGCATTTAGTGGCCTTGCATGCATAATGGTTAGATGCTATCACTGGTCTTTGCTAGATCTTATCAACATTGGAACACCACTGCTTTGATGTCATGACATTTACTCTGATGAAATGTATGAACCTGACCATATTGCAGCTGGAAGGTCATAACTGTTAGCTTTTGCCTTTACACTGGATTTAGTGAGTGTGTGTATGATGACATGAATGACAACAATGTCTCTGTGTTGTAATGAGCTGTGGAAAGAATACCAGTTTGTCAGGACAGTAAACCTTTGTGAATCTTCTTCCCTGTTCCTGTATAATCTATAAAGACATACATGTTTGCCTCTACATTTTTTACATTGCAGCATGCTCTCCGTGTAAGCACTGTATCTACCATTAGTGGCTGTCCTCCACTCCATGGAGTTACTCTACCACCTTTATCAACACAACCTTTGCAGTACAAAAAAACATGTCCTGATCTTAGCCATAAATGTCTATGTCAACATCATCCACTGACCCTAGCTCTCTCCTTCTCCTCTCCTGTAGAGTCCATGGAGGCCCTGGCCAGTCTGAAGGGCAGGACAACCCAGCAGTTCTTCTTCAACCTCACCTCCATCCCTGGAGAAGAGCTTATCACCTCTGCAGAGCTCCGGGTATACAGGGACCAGGTCCTGGGGGCCACAGCAGCTCCCACCAGTAACACCAGTCACAACAGCAGTAACAGCTCCAGTACCAGTGCTGGTGGCTTCCATCGTATCAATGTGTACGAGGTGTTTGGAGCCCCTGCATCTCCCCGTGGGGAACCCCTGACACGCCTCTTGGACACGCGGCTGGTGCAGGACTCTCTGAGCCGCTGGGAGAGCTTTGACGTCAGCCCCGCCGTGTCACAGTGGGCCTCCGGGGGGCGCCACAACCACGGCTTCCTGGTTGAGATGCTCCACCCAGACACCCTGGGGGGCGAAGAGGGCCAAAGACGGAGACGACACGTCAGGGTAAGCCGCTCCCTCCACGGGGACCAGGACTCATGGCCCCAGGCTCGCCCCCTGCTGGTGACCTACGGTCATGACAGGCAGGGGAATGCGGTGCTGCACAGGGACAAGAGACAGGCAGCAGGCCACAGGAAACAGAGGAAGAAGCACCAACACAAGGCCAACTGCCGCAGACATGCCCTCTACGTGGACTTCAGCGACGTGGGCTGGAATGAGTGGATAGTTGCACCCCCTGGCTACCACGCCTTCTACTGCCACGGGGAGTGCCCCTTCCCATTGGCCGACCACCTCAACTCCACCAACCATGCCATCGTTCAGACGCTGGTCAACTCTGTGAACTCCAACATCCCCCGGGCGTGCTGCGTGCCCACAGAGCTCAGCCCCATATCACTGCTTTATCTGGATGAGTATGAGAAGGTCATCCTCAAAAACTACCAGGATATGGTGGTGGAGGGATGTGGCTGCCGGTGAGACACACAGAGACAGAAGGATGGAGGGATGGAGAGACTCAGAAAGAGAGAGAGAGTGAGGTTATATGGACACCCGGTTTCCCAATGAAGACGTTTTATTTATATGACAGAAAAGACACAAACATAGCTATTTTGGAAGAAGATTAAAAAACAAATATATATGAATATATTTATGTCTACTTAAAGTTGGGGGAAAATAAATATTTTACTCAGAGGAATAATCCTTTACTGGTTTTGAAAATGTATTTCTGATGTACATTTCGAAATGGGTGCAATACCACATGAAGTACAATGCTCAGATTTTTATTTGTATTTATTTCTATTATAACCACTTTATTTGTAAATAAATAATGTGTATTTATCGTGAGAAAACACTTTGGTTGCTCCAATTGTCCACACTTGTCCAGCTGACTTCCCAATTTGTGTTTAAAAGCATTCAAATCAAACTAAGGATGTCAAGGGGTCAAAAGTAGCAGAACCTCTCCCACATAAATTAGCCGCAAAATAACAGAGAAGACAAGGTTAAAAGCTAACTCTCTAACAGTGAATGCCAAGATGAAGCATTTACACCTCTTATGATAAACGTACAGTAACTGGAGCCTGGCGGTGTGTTTTGAAAGGGTCAGTGTAAGTGATGTAATGGTCTGCAATGGGGTACAGAATCACAGAAAGGGTCCAAGGCTGCTACATCTATACAGATGTTATAAGGTCTCTGGGGAGGACTGGGAAAACACAGCGAGATGTTTTCCTCCAGTAGGTTTACATGGCATTGCACAGATCTCTGGGAAGGAAAGCAGAGGTAAAAGTTAACCCCTGGGAATAGTTCATTTTCCTATCTTAAAAGAGAGAAAGAGAGAGAGAAAGAGAAAAAGAGAGAGGGGAAGTAGGGAGAGAGAGAAAGAAAACAAACAAGCTGAGTTGTGTGTCAGTGTGTGAGGGATTTCTATTGTGTTTGTGCTGTGCTGTGCTGTGCTGTGCTGGGCTGTGCTGGGCTGTGCTGGGCTGTGCTGTGAGTATGTTGACTGTGCGATTTGAGACATGACAGGCTGCGAGCTATCAGACAGACACAATGGGCCCTCAGCAAGACACGAGGACTACAGCTGCTTTAATTAATAAAGACAAACAAACAAACACACAGCCACAGGTGTACCTGCTCCATATGCACACGCTCAGGCACATTCTCCCGCTTTTGGCTGCCTTCTTCTGTTGTGGTTTTGGCAACAGTGGGAATAGTTCTGTTAAGCTCCGTTATACCTGGTTCTAACTTGCGTCCTTTGTCCTGATCTTGTCCACATTCTGATTGTGCCCACATTTTTTGACAATAAAAAAACACATTGTGATCTGATTGTGATCAGAGGTAGTCAGACACGTCTAGATATCTTACAAGTGTAAATCAATCTGGACAGTGAAACTATTTAAATAATCATTATTCCACCCACTAAATTCATTGACAGGTGGCACCATTGACTGATTACATCAATATGTGTCTAACAATAGATAGAGAAATGTGATTTTGAAAGAAAAGCTGTGAAATAATTAGCATAAAGGAAGGGACCAGGAAATATGGCCACAATGCAGATACAGTGGACGGATAACAGACACATTTTAATACTATGTGTAGACATATTTCTGTAAATGTTGGCACAATAAGAATATAGACAAGATCAGGACAAAGGACCCATGTTAGCACCAGGTATAAACGGGGCTTTAGAATGAATGAACACTAACAAACAACACTCCAAGTGACAAACAACAGGGGATTATTGCTCATATTTTATTCATATGGACAGATAATGGCAGGATGGGATGGCAAAAACAAAACATATCACATGTCCAAGACAGAGCACAGGCATGAAGGTTAGAATTAATATCTTAATACTTGTATTGTTCTCAGAGAAGTAATGTAATCACTAGCCTACATGGAGTGACTGGGAATAGTCCTAAAAGAGACAGATGAAATACATACCGGAGCCACACTGGCGGGGTAGATAATGAGAGAGTGAGAAAAAGAGAGAGGAAAGGTTGTGGAGTTTGACAGACTGCTTTCTGCTGTGTTTGCATTAGACAGAGTTTGGAACGGAACACAAGGCAGCTCAAGAAGCTCTAAATATAATGTTTTTTATACGAGCGCACATTGGAACCATGGAATGTTGGTTTTAAACTCAGACACATGCATGCACTCACTTGAAGAGAGCAAACCGAACATGGTTGTTTTTTTCAATCAGCAAAGACTTTTCTGGGAGGCTTTTTCTTGCAGGGAAACAATCCATTTTAACAAAAAAATGCTTTCAACTCAAGTTCATTTTTCGCTTAATAGTACAGGAGTTACATTTCCAAACGGCTGACAGTATAATGGTGAAATGTCTTATCCTTAAGTCCCTAAGTCCTAAGATAACAACTTTCACTCATTCTCTGATGTTTTGCCATTGTGTATATTGAGAAGTCATTGTGCAACAGACAGATGTTATTTTATTTTTTTGAACCTTTATTTAAGCAGGGAGTCACCATTGAGACCAGGCTCTTTTTCACAAGGGAGTCCAGCATATACAATTTCATGAGACAAAAACTAAAATCTAATACAATATAAAACAAGTAAAATACAGCAAAACACAAATATTTAAGAAAAACTATTACATTCCTCAGTAAGAAGATGACCTAATACCTAATCTTACCAGCACCCACCTGGGTGATGCAACAAGCAGCCATTTTGTTCTAGAACAGTTCCGGTCCATCAGTTTCAATCCCCTGGCCTACACATGTTATTTTATTTTACCTTGCATCCGTTCCCCCGAGAGTTCTCATCTGGTGTCCATTTCTGTAGTGTAGACCCCAACCACAGAACTCAGCGCAGCACATGGTTAGCCCTGCCAGTAGCACCACCCGTATGCCTGCCTGCCTGCCTGCCTGCCTGCCTGTCTGTCTGTCTGCCTGCCTGCCTGCCTGCCTGCCTGCCTGCCTGCCTCCCTGTCTGCCTTTCTGCCTGTCTGCCTTTCTGCCTGTCTGCGTGCCTTTCTACCTGCCCACCTCCACGCCTCCCTACCCTCTCCCCTCCCTCTCTGCCTCCCTCCCTACCCTCTCCCATCCCTCTCTGCCTCCCTCCCTACCTTGCCACAGCGCACCATTTTAATGGACTTCAGGAGGAAGTCACTTCGCTGACAAAGTTAATGAAAATGTGATGAAAATCAACTAAATGTTCAACAGTAAAACTTTACACCCCCCCCAAAAAACGGAACTGCCAACACTTTTAGGTCGGAAGAGGGGGAGAGGGGGTTGGAAGAAAATGCCTGTGTTAAAACAATGTTAGATTTAATGGTTTTCCTTTATAGCTACAGTCTATAAACCTTTCATTGGATTGGGGGGAAATACTGCTCCCAGGGTGGGGGACACGTGGGTGTACTCCTGAATGTTGCCCCCCTTGCCCCCTAATCCAACTCCACTTGGTTCCGGTACTCTGTGTCAGCCAGTGTTTCTCACCTCAGCTCGCTTTAAGGCCAGGTTTATATCAGTAATCCCCCCCTTCCACCCCTTCCACCCCACCTCCTCCCCTTCCTCTCCTAGGGGACCAAGGTTAGAGGTCACAGTAATGATCTACTATGACTCACTTCTACCACAGCTCTGACTAGCAGACTTGTCACTTTGCCATAAGCTGTTTGTGACAATGCAGAGTGAAACTCCTCAGTTCTATTAGGGTAGACTACCATGAGCACTGCACACTGTCAGATAAGACTGTGTGTGTATGTTTCTGTTATGCCCATGTATTATGGTTTAGCTAAAAACAACTGTGAGATATGCTGTGTGAGATATGCTTGGTTTAAAGGGGTCCTCCTTCACCTGCTACACAGGCCACAAACAAAATTCCTCTCCAAACTCAAAGCTGGTTATTTTCTTTCTTTTCTGAGCATCTGGTAAATAAGTTAAAGGTGTGCTTCTGTGTTTTTGTTTACACACAACAGAACGGCTGCAGAACTGATGAGAATAACATTGAGAGAGAGGGAGAGAGGGACTCTCTCTAACTGGCATGGCAGGCCCATTCGTTTAGCTGTGTGCAAACCACACCAAAAGTATCTGCAGCTCCAACAACCAAAATCATAAGGGTTCTGAAATCAGATTTCCAGATTTTTGGCAGTGCTGTATTTGGAAAGTGTGCGGCGTGCCGTGCACCTTTGATGAAGCGAAGTGCTCCGTCCGTCGCTATGGGAGATCTCGGCCCCGGCCTCTCGCCAGGCAGGGTGGGGCGCTTGTGACTCTTTCTTTCTTCTTCTTTTTGTATTTTTTTCTTCATGTGCTGCACGCTAATTTTAGAGGTGGTGCACTGCACATGGTGTTTTTTCTGTTTTCCGAGAAGCATCAGTGAGATGACGTCCAGCATAGCTGAAACTGTGGCATCTGTGCTGCAGCTCTGAACACATCAAACAGGCCCTCGTTTGTCCACACAGTCAACAGGAGAAACAAATATGGAAATGGATTTTCCAGAATGACTGGGAGAGATGATAGTACTTATTCTTATATAGTATTTTATTCCATTGTGTGTGTGTGTGTGTGTTTATGGTTTTACTATCCTTGTGGGGACCAGAAGTCCTCACAAGG
The DNA here is from genome assembly GCF_045679555.1 of Salvelinus alpinus. NCBI lineage: Eukaryota > Metazoa > Chordata > Actinopteri > Salmoniformes > Salmonidae > Salvelinus > Salvelinus alpinus. Next base: position 20,871,084 of record NC_092093.1, on the reverse strand, counting down.
ATAGCAAAAAAACAAGTGAACATTTTAACAAGGAAAAAGGCTATTTTAGGCTTAGGGGTTAGCTATAGGGTTAAGGTTACAATTAGGGTTAAGGGTTAGGAGTCAGGGTTAGGTTTGGGTTTGGGTTTGGGGTTAAGGTTAGGGTTAGGGTTAGGGTTAGGGTTAGGTTTAGGGTTAGGGTTAGATTTAGGGTTAGGTTTAGGGTTAGGGTTAGGGTTAGGGTTAGGGTTAGGGTTAGGGTTAGGGTTAGGGTTAGGGTTAGGGTTAGGGTTAGGGTTAGGGTTAGGGTTAGGGTTAGGGTTAGGGTTAGATTTAGGTTTAGGTTTAGGTTTAGGTTTAGGGTTAGGGTTAGGTTTAGGGTTAGGGTTAGGGTTAGATTTAGGGTTAGGTTTAGGTTTAGGTTTAGGGTTAGGGTTAGATTTAGGGTTAGGGTTAGGTTTAAGTTTAGGTTTAGGGGTTAGGTTTTTAAATGGGAATCAATTGTTTGGTTTCCACAAGAAAAGTAAAACAAACGTGTGTGTACCTTCTCGTGGTAGTGGCGCTAAGCCACAGCGCACTGTCAAGGGCCTACTCATTCTATAAGAGGCTACATTGTTAAAGACTTCACCTCAAGGCAACGTGGATGGACATGAGTCTATTCCAGGCAGCCAGTGTATGTATGATGGACTCACCAATAGGCAAACAGGGATTCATGTGTCATAGTTTTATATTCTGAACCGACCAATTAATCCACCAGCTTAAGACCACATTACAGGAGTCTTCACAAAAAAACCTTGGCTTACTCACCTCAACATTAAGTCTTGTCACAGTTTCTCCTGCGTTGGCAGGTTGCGTGGATCTGTCGCTCTCTGGATCTAGAATCAACAGACTGAAAAAAAAAATGACATCATGGCAAACAATTTATAAATACATTATTTAGTATTTATTTATTCAACCTGTATTTAGGAAGATAAGTCATCAAGATGATATTTTACAATAATGTACGTATTATATAAGGTGACGAAATATACTAGTGTAGAAAAACACATAACATTTCATATGATATTATAAATTATTACAATGCTTCAATAAAGTTGTTATAAACTGTGCATCAGACTTTGCCTTTCGTTCTTGACTTCAAGTATGTACACAATTCCCTCAATGCTTTGAATTTAAGGATCTCTACCTTTGTAGCCTGTCTGTCTGTGGACCCACTAAGTCAGAAAATGATAGAGGGAGAGAAAATCAAGAGAAGGGAGAGAGGAGAGAGAGAGATACAGAGAAATAAAGAGAGGGAGAGAAAAAGAGGGAGGAAGAGAGATAAAGATTCAAAAGAGAGAGAATAAAAAAGAGAAAAAGAGAGGGAGAGTGAGAAATAAAGATACCGAGGGAGGGGGGCAGGAAGGAAGGAGATCCATATGGAGGGTTGTGAAGAAGGGGAGTCAGTGTGGTTATGGGGAGCGTTCTCCATCTTATTAGCAGGAAGTTTTGAGATGAATGACTACATGACAAGCCCAGCACGCCACGTTGATAAATGTCAATCTACTGAAGTGTAAATGTCATTATGACACATGATATACGCTAGCTGTTGTATTTTAGTATATCACACAGTGTTGGGGAGTAATGAAATATATGCAGTTCAACAAGTCATTTAATTACATTTTACAGTAGCTTGGTGGTAACTAAATTCAAATCTTGGTAGTGTTTTCATTAGTCAATTACTGTTTTGCCATGCAGTGGTGTAGTTCATTACTAGAACCTCACAATGCTTCTTTTGCAAAATAAAATAAAATATGGGTAGGCAAGAATTCCCTTGCTTTTTTGACACCTGACCTGCCTAATAGGCTAAATGACACATTCTGTTAACATCTGACTACAGAGTGATCTGTTTTTGCAATGTAAATCTATGACATTTCAGATTTAGGGATGATCATTTATCACAAAGTAGTTTGGATGTAGTGAACTACTTTTTGAAGTAACTTTAGTTCAGTAAACTATATTTGTTAAGGGTCGTGTCACGAATCCCGCTTCCTGAGTCTGTTTTTGCCTGTGTTCTGTCCTGGAGTGTTTTTTCCGGTGTCCTGGAACGCACCCTGTCTGGTTGCCGGGCGACGTAGCTAGTTGGAGGATCTCTGAGTACCCGCACCTGTATCCCATCAGCTATCTGCACACCTGGTCCTGATCATCACCCCTCCACTTCATAAGCGCTGACCTGCCATCCATTCCCTGCCGGATCGTTAGCCATGAACAGTATGTTGTGCCAGCGTATCAGCCTCCAGTTTGATAGAGTTTGTTTTGTTGTTTTGTACGTCTTGCTTGCCTTGAACTTACCTCCGTTTTTTCTGTCTACAGTCATTCACCCGGAACACTCATCCCATCCCTACCTGGTCGTCGGTGACTTCAGTTACTTCCTTGGATCTGCTTACTCAATTCCATCAACTCACCTCCGCTGCCTGCTCCGCTACTTGGATTTTTCTATCACTACATTTAAACTTGTAAATAAATACTCACCTTCGTCTTACTCTCCTTGTCCTGGTCTGCTTCTGGGTTCTACTTTAGAGAACCGTGACAGGTCGCTTTAGTCTAGCTTAATTTCTTCCAGTATGAAGTAATTGGTAGCTTGGTAAACTACATTTTCATAGTAACTTCCCCAACTCTGATATCACACAGGTCAAAAACGACTCTCATTTTCAGAGTAACTTCCCCAGCACTGTAACGCCCGTCGGGAAAAAGTGGACCAAGGTGCAGCGTGGTACGTGTTCATGATTCTTTATTCTACGAACGTCACGTTCTGTAGGCTTAACAGAGCTAACAAAAAACAATATCCCACAAAACTAAGGTGGCAAAACAGGCTGCCTAAGTATGCTTCCCAATCAGAGACAACGATAGACAGCTGTCCCTGATTGAGAACCATACCCGGCCAAAACATAGAAACACAAAACATAGAATGCCCACCCCACATCACACCCTGACCTAACCCAAAGGTGCGGACTCCCGGCCGCAAACCTGAACCTATAGGGGAGGGTCCGGGTGGGCACCCTCGATGGCGACTCCGGCTCGGGACGTAGCCCCCACTCCACCTCTGGCTCCCCCCACTTTGGTGGCGCCTCTGGTGCGGGGACCCTCGTCGCCGACCCCGGACTGGGGAACCTCTCCTCAGGCCCCGGACTGGGGACCCTCGCCGCATGCCCCGGACTGGGGACCTTCGCTGGAGGCTCCGGACTGGTGACCGTCGCTAAAGGCTCCGGACTGGAGACCGTCGCTGAAGGCTCCGGACTGACCCGTGGAGCAGGCACAGGATGAACCGGGCTGTGGGGGAGCACTGGAGATCTGGTGCTTCTCCTTGGTACCATTCTTCCAGGCTGAATGCCCACTTTAGCCCGGCACCTCCAGAGCGCAGGCACAGGTCGAACCGGGCTGTGGGGGAGCACTGGAGATCTGCTGCTTAACACTTGCACCGCTCCTCGTGGCTGAATGTCCACTTTAGCCCGGCACGTGCGGAGCGCAGGCACAAGATGTACTGAACTGTCACAGCGCACCGGAGACACAGTGTGCAGAACCGGCGCAGGATTCCCTGGGCCGAAACGGTGCACCAGAGACCACGAGCGCTGAGCTGGCACAATCTGCCCTGGCTGGATGCCCACTCTAGCGTGGCACTTGCGGAGAGCTGGCTCCGAGCGCACCGGGCTGTGCACGCGCACTGGAGACACTGTGCGCTTTACCGCATAACACGGTGTCTGACCAGTACCACGCTCCTTGCCGTGAGCATCGTGTGCCCCCTCCCCCAAAAATGTGGGAGTAGCTTCTCGGGCTTCCGTCGATGACTTGCCTCCTCATATCGTCGCCGCTCCTCCTTTGCTGCCTTTATCTCCTCCTTTGGACGGCGATATTCTCCAGCCTGCCTCCAGGGTCCTTTCCCGTCCAGGATCTCCTCCCATGTCCATGAGTCCCTCTCGCCACGCTGCTTGGTCCTTTGGTGGTGCGATGTTCTGTAACGCCCTTCGGAAAAAGTGGACCAAGGTGCAGCGTGGTATGTGTTCATGATTCTTTATTTAATCAGAACACCAAACAAAACAACAAAAGAATAACGAACGTCACGCTCTGTAGGCTTAACAGAGCTAACAAAAAACAACATCCCACAAAACTAAGGTGGCAAAACAGGCTGCCTAAGTATGATTCCCAATCAGAGACAACGATATACAGCTGTCCCTGATTGAGAACCATACCCGGCCAAAACATAGAAACACAAAACATAGAATGCCCACCCCACATCACACGTGGCGTGACAAGCACTGATATCACACAGGTCAAAAACTACTCTCATTTTCAGAGTAACTTCCCCAGCACTGATATCACACAGGTCAAAAACTACTCTCATTTTCAGAGTAACTTCCCCAGCACTGATATCACACAGGTCAAAAACTACTCTCATTTTCATAGTAACTTCCCCAGCACTGATATCACACAGGTCAAAAACGACTCTCAGACTTGTCGAAGGTAGCCTATTTGATGGCCTTAGGTTGACCATGTCTGAAAAGACCAAGGCTGAGAAGACCCTGGCTTGATAACAGTGACTTGGGTAACGTTTCTTACGGTCTTAACAGGGGGCAAAGTTCAAGGTGCAAAATCTGTTTTTTATTAAATAGTAGGTACTACAAAAATAAGGTTGGAAAGATATCCCCCCCCCCCCCCCCAAAAAAAAAACACTGTCAGAAAAATTGGTTCCTAAATCAAAAGGAATAGGCCTAAGTAGGCATTTCTATCAACTCACCCGGTACAGGTGGGGGTCTAACAGGCTCTGTCCAGTCTTCCCCTGTGAATAGACAAGAAATTAAACTATTTAAAGGGGAAATGTGGGTTGGACATAGAGCGCCAAGGCCTCAAAATAGTGTACATATCATCAAGTAATATGTTTGGGCTCCCGAGTGCCACAGCGGTCTAAGGCACTGCATCTCAGTGGAAGAGGCGTCGTTACAGTCCCTGCTTCGAATCCAGGCTGTATCACATCCAGCCGTGATTGGGAGTCCCATAGGGCGGCGTACATTTGGCCAAGAGTCGTCCCGGTTCGGCCGGGGTAGGGTGTCATTGTAAATAAGAATTTGTTCTTAACTGACTCGCCTAGTTAAATAAATAATTACAATATTAACCAGGGCATTGTCACCCAATATCGCCTTCAGAAAGTATTATTACCCGCTGACTTATTCCACATTTTGTTGTGTTACAGCCTGAATTCAATTATTTTTTTTATTTTTTTTACCCATCTACAAATAATATCCCAAAATGAAAAAGTGAAAAGATGTTTACATTTTTTTGTACAAATTTTTTGCAAATGAAATACAAAAGAAATATCTCATTTACAGTACCAGTCAAAAGTCTGGACACACCTACTCATTCAAGGGTTTTTATTTATTTGTACTATTTTCTAAATTGTAGAATAAAAGTGAAGACATCAAAACAATGAAATAACATTTGGAATCATGTAGTAACCAAAAACATGTTAAAAGAAATCAAATATATTTTATATTTGAGATTCTTCAATGTAGCCACCCTTTGCCTCGATGACAACTTTACACACTCTTGGCATTCTCTCAACCAGCTTCACCTGGAATGCTTTTTCCAACAATCTTGAAGGAGTTTGCACATATGCTGAGCACTTGTTGGATGCTTTTCCTTCACTCTGCGGTCCAACTCATCCCAAAACATCTCAATTGGGTTGAGGTCGGGTGATTGTGGAGGCCAGGTCATCTGATGCAGCACTCCATCACTCTCCTTCTTGGTAAAATAGCCCTTACACAGCATGGAGGTGTGTTGGGTCATTGTCCTGTTAAAAAACAAATGATATACTAAGCGCAAACCAGATGGGATGGCGTATCGCTGCAGAATGCTGTGGTAGCCATGCTGGTTAAGTGTGCCTTGAATTCTAACCACCCCCACACCATCACACCTCCTCCTCCATGCTTCAAGGTGGGAAATACACATGCAGAGATTATCCGTTCACCTACTCTGCGTCTCACAATGACACAGCGGTAAGAACCAATAATCGCAAATTTGGACTCATCAAACCCAAGGACAGATTTACACTGGTCTAATGTTCATTGCTTGTGTTTCTTGACCCAAGCAAGTCCTTCCTCTTATTGGTGTCCTTTAGTAGTGGTTTCTTTGCAGCAATTCGAGGCCTGATTCACGCAGTCTCCTCTGAACAGTTGATGTTGAGATGTGTCTGTTACTTGAACTCTGTGAAGCATTTATTTGGGCTGCAATTTCTGAGGCTCTAATGAACTTATCCTCTGCAGCAGAGGTGACTCTGGGTCTTTCTTTCCTGTGGCGGTCCTCATGAGAGCCAATTTTAGCATAGAGCTTGATGGTTTTTGCGACTGCACTTGAAGAAACGTTCAAAGTTCTTGAAATGTTCCAGATTGACTTTAATGTCTTAAAGTAAGGACTGTTGTTTCTTTTTACTTATTTTAGCTGTTCTTGCAATAATATGGACTTGATATTTTACCAAATAGGGCTATCTTCTTTATACCACCCCTACCTTGTCACAACACAACTTTTTGGCTCAATAGCATTAAGAAATTAACTTTTAACGAGGCACAATGCCAAGAGTGTGCAAAGCTGTCATCAAGGCAAAGGGTGACTACTTTGAAGAATCTCAAATATAACATATATTTTCATTTGCTTAACACTTTTTTGGTTACTATATGATTCCATATGTGTTATTTCATAGTTTTGACATGAATGGTCTCAGGATGCTTTACTGTTGGCATGACACAGGACTGATGGTAGCGCTCACCTTGTCTTCTCTGGACAAATGAGAAAATGACTTTACCCCAGTCCTCAGCAGGCCAACCCCTGTACCTTTTGCAGAATATCAGTCTGTCCCTGATGTTTTTCCTGGAGAGAAGTGGCTTCTTTGCTGCCCTTCTTGACACCAGGCCATCCTCCAAAAGTCTTCTCCTCACTGTGCGTGCAGATGCACTCACACCTGCCTGCTGCCATTCCTGAGCAAGCGCTGTACTGGTGGTGCACCGATCACGCAGCTTAATCAACTTTAGGAGAGGTTCCTGGCGCTTGCTGGACTTTCTTGGGCGCCCTGAAGCCTTCTTCACAATAATTGAACCGCTCTCCTTGAAATTCTTGATGATCCGATAAATGGTTGATTTAGGTGCCATCTTACTGGCAGCAATATCCTTACCTGTGAAGCCCTTTTTGTGCAAAGCAATGATGACGGCACGTGTTTCCTTGCAGGAAACCATGGTTGACAGAGGAAAAACAATGATTCCAAGCACCACCCTCCTTTTGAAGCTTCCAGTCTGTTATTCAAACTCAATCAGCATGACAGAGTGATCTCCAGCCTTGTCCTCGTCAACACTCACACCTGTGTTAACGAGAGAATCACTGACACGATGTCAGCTGGTCCTTTTGTGGCAGGACTGAAATGCAGTGGAAATGTTTTTGGGGGGATTCAGTTCATTTGCATGCCAAAGAGGGACTTTGCAATTCATCTGATCACTCTTCATAACATTCTGGAGTATATGCAAATTGCCATCATACAAACTGAGGCAGCAGACTTTGTGAAAATTAATATTTGTGTCATTCTCAAAACTTTTGGCCACGACTGTAGAATATAGTAAAAATAAAGAAAACCCCTTGAATGAGTAGGTATGTCCAAACTTTTGACTGGTACAGTACATAAGTATTCATATCCCTGAGTCAATACTTTGGAGAAGCACCTTTGGCAGCGATGACAACTGTGAGTCTTTCTGGGTAAGTCTCTAAGAGCTTTCCACACCTGGATTGTGCAACATTTGCCATTATTCTTTTCAAACTTCTTCAAACTCTGCTAAATTGGTTGTTGATCATTGCTAGACAACCATTTTCAGGTCTTGCCATAGATTTTCAAGTAGATTTAAGTCAAAACTGTAACTTGGCCTTAGGAACATTCACTGTCTTCTTAGTAAGCAACTCCAGCATAGATTTGGCCTTGTGTTTTAGGTTATTGTCCCGATGAAAGGTGAATTCATCTCCCAGTTTAAACCAGGGTTTCCTCTATGATCTTGTCCGTGCTTAGCTCCATACCATTTCTTTTTTATCCTGAAAAACTTCCCAGTCCTTAGCGATGACAAGCATGCCAATAACATGATGCAGCCACCACTAAGCTTGAAAATATGGAGAGTGGTACTCAGGGATGCTTGTATTGGATTTGTCCCAAACATAACATTTTGAATTTAGGACAAAAAGTGAATTGCTTTGCCACATTTTTAAAGTATTACTTTAGTGCCTTGTTGCAAACAGCATTCATGTTTTGGAATATTTTCATTCTGTACAGGCTTACTTCTTTCAACTCTGTCAATTAGTTTAGTATCGTGGAGTAACTACAATGTTGTTGATCCATCCTCAGTTTTCTCCTATCACAGTCATTAAACTCTGTAACTGTTTTAAAGTCACCATTGGCCTCATGGTCAAATCCCAGAGCGGTTTCCTTCCTCTCCAGCAACTGAGTTAGGAAGAACGCCTGTATCTTTGTTGTGATTGAGTGTATTGATACACCATCCAAAGTGAAATTAATAACTTCACCATGCTCAAAGGGATATTCAATGTTTATTTTTCCCCCTTTTTTTCCGTCTACCATTAGGTGCCCTTCTTTGCGAGGCTTAGGAAAACCTCCCTTGTCTTTGTGGTTGAATCTGTGTTTAAAATTCACTTGTCGACTGAGAGACCTTACAGACAATTGTATGTGTGGGGAACAGAAATGAGGTAGTCATTCAAAAATCATGTTAAACAATATAATTGCACACAAAGTGAGTCCATGCAACGTATTATGACTTGTTAAACAACTTTTTCCTCCTTAAAACTTCTTCTTAATAGGGGGCGCTATTTTCACTTTGGGAAAAAATCGTGCCCAAATTAAACGGCCTCGTACTCTGTTCGAGATCATTACTATTATTATTACTAGTATTATTATTACTATTGGATAGAAAACACTCTGAAGTTTCTAAAACTGTTTGAATTATATCTGTGAGTAAAACAGAACTCATTTGGCAGCAAACTTCCAAACAGGAAGTGAAAATTCTGAAAATGGGGCTCTGTGTCATGGCCTGCCTATTCAACTGGCTTATATTTATGGATCTGTATGCACTTCATAGGCCTTCCACTAGATGTCAACAGGCAGTAGAATGTTGAATGGGGTGTCTAGCTTGATGTGAGACCGAATGAGAGCTTTTGGAGTGACAGGTCCGCTCTTTTGTCAGTATTCAACTGCGCACCAAGGAACCTCACATTGTCTTCTGAAATGCATTCGGTATACACGATGCTCCGGCTCTGATTTTATTGGATACATTTGAGAAAAACATCATAAAGTAGGATTTTCAACCGAGTTTGACCAGTTTATTCGACGTTTATTGGGACTTTTAGAATTTTTCGTTCCAGGCGCAAAGATTTCTTGGACATGTGCCCTCCACATGGCTAGCCAAAGTTGCTAATTCGACAGAAGAAATGGACATTCTAAAACAAAACAACAATTTATTCTGGAACTAGGACTCCTTGCACAACATTCTGATGGAAGATCATCAAAAGTAAGAGAATATTTATGATGTTATTTCGTATTTTTGTGGTTTGTATTGGCTCCAACAAGGCGGAGAAATGGTGAGCGCTGTCTCCCAATATTGCATGCTGTATGTTGTACTAAAGATATTTTTAAAAATCTAACACAGCGGTTGCATTAAGAACGAGTGTATCTTTCATTTGCTGTACAACATGTATTTTTTAGTAAAGTTTATGATGAGTTTTTTGGTTAGATTACGTGACTGTCCAAAATTTCTCCGGACAATTTTGTGCATCATGGCTACGTATTCACAATGTAAAACCACGATTTGTACCTCTAAATATGCACATTTTCAAACAAAACATAAATGTATTGTATAACATTATGTTATAAGACTGTCATCTGATGAAGTTGTTCAAAGGTTAGTGATTCATTTTATCTCTATTTGTGGGTTTTGTGAAAGCTACCTTTGCGGTGAATAAATGGCGTTGTGTGTTTGGCTATTGTGGTGAGCTAATATAAATATATATTGTGTTTTCGCTGTAAAACACTTAAAAAATCTGAAATATTGGCTGGATTCACAAGATGTTTATTTTTCATTTGCTGTACACCATGTATTTTTCATAAATGTTTTATGATGAGTATTTATGTATTTCACGTTGCTCTCTGTAATTATTCTGGCTGTTTTGGTGCTATTTGTGATGGTGGCTGCAATGTAAAACTACGATTTATACCTCTAAATATGCACATTTTCGAACAAACATAAATGTATTGTATAACATGATGTTATAAGACTGTCATCTGATGAAGTTGTTCAAAGGTTAGTGATTAATTTTATCTCTATTTGTGGGTTTTGTGAAAGCTACCTTTGCGGTGGAAACATGGTGAAAACATGGCGTTGTGTGTTTGGCTATTGTGGTGAGCTAATATAAATATATATTGTGTTTTCGCTGTAAAACATTTTTAAAATCGGAAATGATGATCCCGGATCCGGGAGGGTGACTCGCTAGAGTTAACTTATTTAGGTTGGCCATAACAAGCTTGAATACTTATTGACTCAAAACAATTCAGCTTTTCAATTTTAATTAATTTATATACATAAAAAAAAAAAACATAATTCCACTTAGACTCTATGGGGTAATATGTGTAGGCCAGTGACAAAATTGAGTCTGTAACACAACAAAATGTGGAAAAAGTCAAGGGGTGTGAATACTTTCTGAAGCTACTTGAAATTACATTCTATATCAATGTCTTCTATAGATGACGGACCTGGCCATCTTGTTATGAGTACACCAGAGGAGGCTGGTGGGAGGAGATATAGGAGGACAAACTCATTGTAATGGCTGGAATGGATTAATGGATCGTATCAAACACATCAAACATATGGAAACTACATATTTGACTCCTTTCCATTGAATCCATTCCAGTCATTACAATGCGCCTGTCTTCCTATAGCGCCTCCCACCAGCCTCCTCTGGAGCACACAGATTGTAAACATGGGGCCTTTATCATCTGTCTTCAGCCAGTAGATGGCAACAACCAATCTGTTACAATAATGTGACCTATCATCCACTTGAGAGATAGTTAGTCATGATTTGCATCCACAGTGCATTCGGAAAGTATTCAGACCCCTTGACTTTTTCCACATTTTGTTACATTTCAGCCTTATTCTACAATTTATTAAATACATTTTTTCCTCATCAATCTACAAACAATACCCCATAATGACAAAGTGAAAACAGTTTTTTTTGAAATCGTAACAAAAAATGAATAAAACTGAAATACCTTATTTATGTAAGTATTCAGACTCTTTGCTAAGAGGCTCGAAATTGACCTCAGGTGCATCCTGTTTCCATCTATCATCCTTAAGATTTTTCTACAACTTTATTGGTAAATTCAATGGATTATTTGGAAAGATACACACCTGTCTATATAAGGTCCCACAGTTAACAGCGCATGTCAGAGCAAAAACCAAGACATGAGTGTCAGGTTTTGGCCAGGACTGTTCTGGTTTTTTGTCACTAGATGTCCCCATTGCACCTTTTTTGTACCTTTTGTTTTTCCCTTGCTCTAATTATTGTTTGCACCTGTATGTTAGCACCCAGCCCCAGCCCAAGCCTTGTTGTGAACATATATTTTTCTCTTGTTGGATTTTCCAGAGGTTCTCTGGTTTTGTTCTTTTGTATTTTGGATTAGTCTTTTGAGGTTTGTTTTTCCCTTGCTGTTTTTACCACTTTGTGGATTTTCTTTGTATTTTGGAAGATATCTATTTTTTATTAAACCACCATCTCTAGTACTGCTGTGTCTGCCTCATCTTACATTTACATTTTACATTTAAGTCATTTAGCAGACGCTCTTATCCAGAGCGACTTACAAATTGGTGCATTCACCTTATGATATCCAGTGGAACAACCACTTTACAATAGTGCATCTAACTCTTTTAAGGGGGGGGGGGTAGAAGGATTACTTTATCCTATCCTAGGTATTCCTTAAAGAGGTGGGGTTTCAGGTGTCTCCGGAAGGTGGTGATTGACTCCGCTGACCTGGCGTCGTGAGGGAGTTTGTTCCACCATTGGGGTGCCAGAGCAGCGAACAGTTTTGACTGGGCTGAGCGGGAACTGTACTTCCTCAGAGGTAGGGAGGCGAGCAGGCCAGAGGTGGATGAACGCAGTGCCCTTGTTTGGGTGTAGGGCCTGATCAGAGCCTGAAGGTACGGAGGTGCCGTTCCCCTCACAGCTCCGTAGGCAAGCACCATGGTCTTGTAGCGGATGCGAGCTTCAACTGGAAGCCAGTGGAGAGAGCGGAGGAGCGGGGTGACGTGAGAGAACTTGGGAAAGTTGAACACCAGACGGGCTGCGGCGTTCTGGATGAGTTGTAGGGGTTTAATGGCACAGGCAGGGAGCCCAGCCAACAGCGAGTTGCAGTAATCCAGACGGGAGATGACAAGTGCCTGGATTAGGACCTGCACCGCTTCCTGCGTGAGGCAGGGTCGTACTCTGCGAATGTTGTAGAGCATGAACCTACAGGAACGGGTCACCGCCTTGATGTTAGTTGAGAACGACAGGGTGTTGTCCAGGATCACGCCAAGGTTCTTAGCACTCTGGGAGGAGGACACAATGGAGTTGTCAACCGTGATGGCGAGATCATGGAACGGGCAGTCCTTCCCCGGGAGGAAGAGCAGCTCCGTCTTGCCGAGGTTCAGCTTGAGGTGGTGATCCGTCATCCACACTGATATGTCTGCCAGACATGCAGAGATGCGATTCACCACCTGGTTATCAGAGGGGGGAAAGGAGAAGATTAATTGTGTGTCGTCTGCATAGCAATGTTCTGGGTTCTGCCGATTTAGTGACTGTTTCTCGCACCGGGTCCTGACAGAAACACTGAGCCATTAAAATGAACCCAGAGGCAGCCAGTACCCAGGACTTTTTTCCCATGCTGTCCCACCACGAGGGGACTGTCCAACGTCACGAAGCTGCTCTGGTTCAGCAAGAGGCCTTAATGGCTGGACATTCTCAACTTCTGTCGGAGATGATGACTTCCATAAAGCAGATTTCTGATCAACTTTCTCCTGCAACCGCTTCTGCTCCAGTTCATCAGATTCAAGTGCCCGTGGCAGTTAACCCCCTGGCTGAACCTCGTCTGCCGCCCCCCCAACGGTTCTCAGGTGATCCGAGTGGTTGTAAGGGGTTTTTCACCCAATGTTCTCTCTCCTTCGAGCTGCAACCCTCGTCATTTCCCACCGACCGGTCCAAGATAGCATATATCATCACCCTGCTGTCGGAAAAAGCCCTAGCCTGGGCTACTGCTGTGTGGGATGCCCAAAGTCCCTGCTGTGCCAGCTACTCTACCTTTGCTGAAGAATTCAAGCGAGTGTTTCAAGGTCCTACCAGCGGTCCTGACTCAGCCAAACAGCTCCTGACTCTCCGCCAAGGTCGGCGCAGCGTGACGGACTATGCCATCCAGTTCCGCACGGTGGCAGCAGCGAGTGGCTGGAATGACGAGGCGCTCACAGTGTGCTTTTTGAAGGGTCTTTCCGACACCATCCAAGATGAACTGGCCACTCGGGAACCACCGGACAACCTCGAGTCCCTGATCAAGTTGGCTTCACGCATAGACCAGCGTCTGAGAGAGAGAGAGCTCAACCGTAGATCTCTCACCCTAGCTCCTATCGGTCCCAGCTCCGAGTCTCCACCTTTATCCCCGCTGACTCCACCGGAAACCCATGCAGGTTGGACGCATCTCCCAGGCTGAGAGAGACCGCCGGATGAGGGAGCGATGCTGTCTATATTGCGGCAAACCGGGCCATTTCCTCTCCACGTGTCCCGGGCTCCAGGGTAAACGCACTCTCCCGTGCAGGCCTGGGAGGACGGTAACGGGAAACATAACCTCCTCTCATCCATCCAACTCCCGCCTGCTCATTCCAGTTACCCTTTCCTGGGACAACCACGAGCTTCCCCTTCAAGCCTTGGTAGACTCTGGAGCCGCAGGTAACTTCATGGATGGTGTCTGGGCGAAGGAGAATGGCGTTCCCTCTGAACCTCTAAGTGACCCCATAAGGGTTACTACGTTGGATGGAAGCCCTTTGGGATCTGGACTTGTCACTCGTGTCACTACCCCCTTGCGTCTTTCAGTTTCCCAACACCAGGAAGTGATGAACTTTCATCTGACCTCGTGTTCCGAGTTCCCTCTCGTCCTTGGATACCCCTGGCTTCACAGCCATAACCCTCACATCGACTGGTCTGTGGGCACTATCAAGCAGTGGGGTCCTACGTGCCAAGCCACTTGTATCTTCCCAAGTTCCCCGAGTTCCCCTCCCGAGTCTCTAGAATCCATCGACCTGTCCCGAGTTCCCGAGTGTTACCATGACCTCAAACCGGTATTTAGCAAACAGAGGGCCACCAAACTACCACCTCATAGACCTTACGATTGCCCCATCGACCTGTTTCCGGGCACCTGCCCCCCCAGGGGTCGGATCTTTTCCCTATCTCCTCCCGAACGAGCTGCTATGGATACCTACATCAAGGACGCTCTGGCAGCAGGCCTCATGCGTCCATCCACCTCCCCGGCGGGAGCAGGGTTTTTCTTTGTGGCCAAAAAAGACGGGGGATTACGTCCTTGCATCGACTACCGGGGACTTAATGCCATAACCGTCCGTAACCGCTACCCGCTACCCCTTAAGGCCACAGCCTTTGAGCTGCTCCAGGAAGCAGTGGTCTTCACTAAGCTTGACCTGCGGAACGCATACCATCTTGTGCGGATCAAACCCGGTGACGAGTGGAAGACCGCTTTCAACACGCCTACTGGTCACTACGAATACTTGGTGATGCCCTTCGGCCTGACCAACGCCCCGGCTGTGTTCCAAGCGCTCATAAACGATGTGCTTAGGGATATGCTTAACATTTTTGTGTTTGTTTACTTGGATGACATCCTCATCTTTTCGAGCTCCCTTCAAGAACACACTAAGCATGTCAGACAAGTGCTCAAACGCCTCCTAGACAGCCATTTGTACGTTAAGCCGGAAAAGTGTGAATTCCATTCCTCTCGAGTACAGTTCCTGGGATTTGTAGTGGAACCCGGTCGAGTCCAGATGGACCCCAAGAAGGTAGGGGCGGTAGCAGATTGGCCCACCCCCAAGTCCGTTAAGGAAGTTCAGCGTTTCCTGGGCTTCACTAACTTCTACCGCAAGTTCATCAAGAACTTCAGCTCGGTGGCAGCCCCTCTCTCAGCTTTAACCAAGGGTGGCAACACAAGGTTTCTGTGGGGAAGAGAAGCTGAGACGGCCTTCCAAGGACTCAAGCAGCGCATCCTCTCTGCTCCCATCCTGACACTACCGACGGCGGATGAACCTTTTGTGGTGGAGGTAGACGCATCAGAGGTTGGTGTTGGAGCTGTCCTGTCTCAGAGGGGTGAAGACAAGAGGCTTCATCCTTGCGCCTTCTTCTCTCACCGGCTTACCCCGGCCGAGAGGAATTACGATGTGGGGGATCGTGAACTCCTAGCGGTTAAGATGGCATTGAAGGAATGGAGACACTGGCTCGAGGGGGCTTCTCAACCGTTTCAAGTGCTTACGGACCACAAAAATCTGGAGTATATCCAGCAGGCGAAGCGGTTGAACTCCAGACAAGCTCGATGGTCTCTTTTCTTCAGCCGATTCCAGTTTATTCTCACCTATAGACCCGGGTCGAAGAATCTCAAACCGGATGCCTTGTCACGAGTCTACTCTCCTGCCATTCGAGAAGATACTGACATGACTGTTCTTCCTGCCGCTAAGATCGTGGCTCCGATCTCGTGGCAAGTGGAGGATACCGTGAAACAAGCTCAAGCCATCGAACCGGGCCCTGGAGGAGGTCCTGCTAATCGGTTGTTTGTTCCCAAGGCAGCAAGGTCCCAAGTCCTTCTGTGGGGGCACTCCTCTCGCCTCACCTGTCACCCGGGCGTAGGTCGCACCTTGGAGTTCATCCAGCGTAAGTTCTGGTGGCCCACCATAAAAGAAGACGTTGCCACTTTCGTCAAGGCCTGTTCCGTGTGCTGCCAGAGCAAATCTTCTCACCTCCGCCCTCAAGGACTCCTTCACCCTTTATCTATTCCCCACCGACCCTGGTCCCATATCTCGCTGGACTTTATTACTGGCCTTCCTCCGTCCCATGGTAATACTACGATCCTAGTCATCATCGACAGGTTTTCTAAGGCGGCCAGGTTTGTTCCCTTGACCAAATTACCTTCTGCCAAGGAAACAGCTGAGTTGGTGATTAACCATGTGTTCCGAGTCTTTGGCATCCCGCAAGATATGGTTTCCGACAGAGGTCCCCAGTTCGCCTCAAGGTTTTGGAAGGCCTTCTGCCAACTCATAGGGGCCACGGCCAGTTTATCTTCAGGGTACCATCCGGAGTCCAACGGCCAAACTGAGAGGATGAATCAGGAGCTGGAAACCACCCTCAGATGTATGGTTTCCAACAACCCATCCACATGGTCATCCTTCATTGTTTGGGCTGAGTACGCGCACAACACCTTGTGCTCCTCCTCCACTGGTATATCCCCGCACGAGTGTCAGTTTGGCTATGCTCCTCTATTGTTCCCGGACCAGGAGGCAGAAGTCAGAGTGCCTTCAGCCTCGAGGTTCATCAGACGCTGTCGGCTTACGTGGAAGAAGGCCCGTCTTAATCTTCTGCGTTCCTCACAGCAGTACCAACGACAAGCCAACAGACATCGCCGTCCCGGTCCTACCCTGTACCCCGGCCAGAGAGTATGGCTCTCAACAAAAAACTTACCGCTACGGGTGGAGTCTCGCAAGATGTCCCAGAGATTCATCGGACCCTTTAAGATTGCCAGGAGAGTCAATCCCGTTACTTTTCGCCTGCACTTACCCAGATCCCTTAAAATCAATCCCACATTTCACATTTCTTTATTAAAACCTGTTGTTTTTTCTCCCCTTATTCCGGCAGGCAGACCTCCCCCTCCGCCCCGTGTCATCGGAGGCCAGTCGGCTTATACCGTCCACCGGATACTGGACTCCCGCCGGGTGCAGCGGTCCTGGCAGTATCTGGTGGACTGGGAAGGCTACGGTCCCGAGGAGCGCTCCTGGGTTCCTGCCAAGGACATACTGGACCCTGACCTCATTCGTCAGTTCAGGGCCCTCCACCCTGAGAAGGCTGGTAGGAACGTCAGGAGCCGTTCCTAGGAGGGGGATTCTGTCAGGTTTTGGCCAGGACTGTTCTGGTTTTTTGTCACTAGATGTCCCCATTGCACCTTTTTTGTACCTTTTGTTTTTCCCTTGCTCTAATTATTGTTTGCACCTGTATGTTAGCACCCAGCCCCAGCCCAAGCCTTGTTGTGAACATATATTTTTCTCTTGTTGGATTTTCCAGAGGTTCTCTGGTTTTGTTCTTTTGTATTTTGGATTAGTCTTTTGAGGTTTGTTTTTCCCTTGCTGTTTTTACCACTTTGTGGATTTTCTTTGTATTTTGGAAGATATCTATTTTTTATTAAACCACCATCTCTAGTACTGCTGTGTCTGCCTCATCTTCTGGGTTCTGCCGATTTAGTGACTGTTTCTCGCACCGGGTCCTGACAATGAGGTCAAAGGAATTGTCCGTAGAGCTGTGAGACAAGATCTGGGGAAGTGTACCAAAACATTTCTGCAGCATTGAAGGTCCCCAAGAACACAGTGGCCTCCATCACTCTTAAATGGAAGACATTTGGAACCACCAAGACTCTTCCAAGAGCTGGCCAACCGGCCAAACTGAACAATTGGAGGAGAAGGGCCTTGGTCAGCGAGGTGACCAATAACCCACTGTTCAATCTGACAGAGATCCAGAGTTCCTCTGGAGAAGGGAGAACCTTTTAGAAGGACAACCATCTCTGCAGCACTCCACCAATCAGGCCTTGAAGGTAGAGTGGCCAGATGGAAGCCATTCCTCAGTAAAAGGCACTAGACAGCCAGCTTTGGAGTTTGGCAAAAGGCACCTAAAGACTCTCAGACCATGAGAAACAATATTCTCTGGTCTGATGAAACCAACATTGAACTCTTTGGCCTGACTGCCAAGCTTCACGTCTGGAGGAAACCTGGCACCATCCCTATGGTGAATCATGGTGGTGGCAGCATCATGCTGTGGGGATGTTTTTCAGCGATGAACGAAGCAAAGTACAGAGAGATGCTTGATGAAAACCTGCTCCAGAGCGCTCAGGACCTGACTGGTGCGAAGGTTCACTTTCCAACAGGACAACAACCCTAAGCACACAGCCAAGACAACACAGGAGTGGCTTCAGAACAAGTCTTTGAATGTCTTTGAATGGCCCAGCCAGAGCCCGGACTTGAACCTGAACATCTCTGGAGAGATCTGAAAATAGCTGTGCAGCGACGCTCCCCATGCAACCTGACAGAGCTTGAGAGGATCTGCAGAGAAGAATGGAGAAACTCCCCAAATACAGGTATGCCAAGCTTGTAGCCTCATACCCGAGAAGACTCAAGGCTAGAATCTCTGCCGAAGGTGACTCAACAAAGTACTGAGTAAAGGGTTTGAATAGTTATGTAAATGTGATTAAAAAATTTTTTTATTTTTTTTATACATTTGCTGTAATGCGTCTATGTGTAGCTGGTGAGATGAGTCAGGCGCAGGACAGCAGATATGAGTAATGAAAGCAATTTTACTCAATAATATAACAATAAACGTCGTATAAATACAAGGCCACAAATACGGACCGCAATACAATAAACAATTACTCACAAACAAACATGGGGGAACAGAGGGTTAAATAATGAACAAGTAATTGGGGAATTGAAACCAGGTGTGTAAGACAAAGACAAAACAAATGGAAAATGAAAAGTGGATCGGCGATGGCTAGATACTTTCTGTATGCACTGTATATAGCAGTTTTCTTCAATTCAAAGTGCTCTACATTTTAAAGTGGTAACTCACAGTGGGGTTTAGTCTTTTACTGGGAGTTCAAGATTTTGAATGGGACAATAGCAGTGGTCAACTTCACTAAGATATGTTCCATCTTGGAACCAAAGCTTTCACGATATTAATATTCCTCACTTCTGTTCTGATTAGATTGAAGATGGAGATTAGGGACTGTGGCCTGTCTTTGGGAACCCAACTCCAAAAAAGCTAAAGATTGGCAGCAGTGGTGTTCTTTTGTGGAAGACTAGGAATGAAGAAGATTAATTAATTCTGACTAGAATATCATTGTTCTGAAACTTGCCATCTTGACGCCATCTTGCCATTTTAAAATTGCCTTTGCCGAAATCTGTCTATCCCTGTAAGGCTCTGAAAGGGACCTGTTGTGAAGGGAGGTTTAGGGCCCTCAGTTGGTGGTCTATGAGAAAAACCTGGTCCTGGACCGCGTGTCTTAGAGAGCAGATTACCGTGGGGTCCAGACCAGATGCGGAGTGTAGGCAACTGGCTTGTGTTATCCTGGGTGGTATTGGAGGAATCCACTCGCCACATTCTTCTCATTAACATAATACACTTTGTATAAACGACCAGGTCGGTGCGTTCAAGGACACACATTCCTCTCCCCTCCTCCTCTTCCTCCTCCTCCTCCTCCTCCTCCTCTTGCTTTCAGTCCGTCCGTCTTTCTTTCTCCTCTCTCTCCTCCTCCTCCCCCTCCTCTCCTCTCCACCTCCCATCCTCCCACCTCCCTCCCTCTCCTCCTTCTCTCCTCTCATCTCTTCTCTTCTCCCCTCTCCTCTCCACCTCCCCTCTCTTCCCCTCTCTTCCCCCCTCCTCCTCCTCCTCCTCCTCCTGCTCTCCTCTTTGGTTAGTCTCTGTGTTTCATTAGCTGGGTATATTGTCACACCTCTCAGTGCTGGAGAGAAGCCATGGGGATAGAAATGTTTAATGTGTGTTTTCTTCCTCCTGCAGGTACGCCTCGCAAAGTCTGTTTCACTCTTCAGAAACAACCCTGAGTGATCTTGGCTCGAGTTTGCCTGAAGTCAACACATATTTGTACATTTTTTAAATGTATTTTATGTTGTAGTTATTTAGAAAAGTTATTTTCCAGTACGTGCGTATACTGTAACAAGGGTGCAGAAACATGACATAAAAGCCAGTATATCATAAGCCAACATGACATAAAAGCCAGTATATCATAAGCAAAACTATGCTTTTAATAAGTAGTGCTTTAGGCACTAACTAACCCAATGTACTTTAGCTTTAACACTGTACTGTAGCTTTAACACTTGAGCTCAGAACTCACAGTGACTTGTGAGCGGTAAAGCTGGTTGTGACTTGTGAGCGGTAAAGCTGGTTGTGACTTGTGAGCGGTAAAGCTGGTTGTGACTTGTGAGCGGTAAAGCTGGTTGTGACTTGTGATTGGTAAAGCTGGTTGTGACTTGTGAGCGGTAAAGCTGGTTGTGACTTGTGAGCGGTAAAGCTGGTTGTGACTTGTGAGCGGTAAAGCTGGTTGTGACTTGTGAGCGGTAAAGCTGGTTGTGACTTGTGAGCGGTAAAGCTGGTTGTGACTTGTGAGTGGTAAAGCTGGTTGTGACTTGTGAGCGGTAAAGCTGGTTGTGGAAGGAGATGAGAGGCTGTTTACGTAAGGACCAGGTTCCAGGGGCCCCAGCTGCTCCCTCTGAGGTGGAACACACTCTCTCTCTCTCTCTCTCTCTCTCTCTCTCTCTCTCTCTCTCTCTCTCTCTCTCTCTCTCTCTCTCTCTCTCTCTCTCTCTCTCTCTCTCTCTCTCTCTCTCTCTCTCTCTCTCTCTCTCTCTCTCTCTCTCTCTCTCTCTCTCTCTCTCTCTCTCTCTCTCTCTCTCTCTCTCTCTCTCTCTCTCTCTCTGTCTGTCCCACACACACACAGTGGCAAGGCAAAATCTGCCTCACAGCACACACACACACACACACACACACACACACACACACACACACACACACACACACACACACACACACACACACACACACACACACACACACACACACACACACACACACACACACACACACACACACACACACACACACACACACACACACACACACACACACACGGCAAAGTCTCACTGCACAAAGTCTCACTCACTTCCTGTGAGTCACTTCCTCTCCTCTCCTGTCCCGGCCCTGCACCTGCGGTCCCCTGGGTGATGTCATGGCAGGTTTTCCTCCTGGAGTCGCACTAAGCACACTCTCCGTCTGGCCCAGTGTGTGTGTGCGTGGATCAGTGCATTTGGCCCAGACATCAGTAGGTAGACCCTGGGTGAATGCAGCACTTCATGGCTTCAGTGATGAACTCTTACACAAGGCAGGGCATGATAGAGAGAGAGAGAGAGAGAGAGAGAGAGAGAAGGAGGAGAGAGAGAAGGAAGAGACCATACAAGGAGGAGGACAGAAAGGTGGAGCGCAGTAGGTGGAGCTGGAAAGCTATGACATAAATATTGTTCTCTCTCTCTCTCTCTCTCTCTCTCTCTCTCTCTCTCTCTCTCTCTCTCTCTCTCTCTCTGTCTCGCTCTTGTCTCTCTCGCTCACTTTCTCTTTCTCTCTCTGTCTCTCTCTGTCTCTCTCTGTCTCTCTCTGTCTCTCTCTTTCCCTCCCTCTCTTTCCCTCCCTCCCTCCCTCCCTCCCTCCCTCCCCCGCTTTCTCTCTCTCTCCCCCTCTCTCTCTCTCTGTCTCTCTCTCTCTCTCCACAGATACTGTGTAAATGAGAGAAATTAACATTAGTGTCTGTGTGTCTGTATAATCAATTGTAGTGGAAAAGTGTGAGAATCACCCTGTGGTTCACTGACCTTCACCTGTTAACAACTTGATGTTTGAGAGCAAGGCTTCTCTTCTTTCAGGCTGCTTCAGCAGAGAGGGGAATTCTCCACTAAACCGCCTCAATATCTGTAGGAATAATTACGCTAGGATTTTCGCGACCGCAGTGAAAATGATAGATTGAGGGAAATGAGGGAAACGTACTCCTTGGACGGACCCATGAGCAAATGGAAATATTGTATGAGAATGAGAACATATTTTTTCCCCTGATCCTGGCCTATGAGAGAGGTAATGTTTTCCCCTGATCCTGGCCTATGAGAGAGGTAATGTTTTCCCCTGATCCTGGCCTATGAGAGAGGTAATGTTTTCCCCTGATCCTGGCCTATGAGAGAGGTAATGTTTTCCCCTGATCCTGGCCTATGAGAGAGGTAATGTTTCCCCCCCCCCCCACAACCAGCTTTTTAACATTTTCTTTCTTCATCTTCTTCTCCAAATGGACAGAGTATGTCGGTACGAGAGGAGGAAGGAAATGCCTTAGCAAACCTGTCAGAAGAAAAGAAAGCTGGTAGAGGTCAGAGGTCAAGAGAATAGGGCAGCAGGCATATGTCAATATTCGATTCCTTTTCTAGTCCGTTCACACAGAGACCTCTGGGACGTCAATTTCTGTTCTAGTCTCTCTCTCTCTCTCTCTCTCTCTCTCTCTCTCTCTCTCTCTCTCTCTCTCTCTCTCTCTCTCTCTCTCTCTCTCTCTCTCTCTCTCTCTCTCTCTCTCTCTCTCTCTCTCTCTCTCGCTCACTGTGTTCCGCCTCATTGGCTCCCGCTAGCCAGCTGTTGACAGGGTTAGCAGCGCTAATGATCTTCTGTGGGAAAGTTAGCGCTCTGTCTGTTTGTGTATGACACACAGAGCTGCTGAGAGATGTCTCAGCCCACAGACAGAGCTGCTGAGAGGTGTCTCAGCCCACAGACAGAGCTGCTGAGAGATGTCTCAGCCCACAGACAGAGCTGCTGAGAGATGTCTCAGCCCACAGACAGAGCTGCTGAGAGGTGTCTCAGCCCACAGACAGAGCTGCTGAGAGATGTCTCAGCCCACAGACAGAGCTGCTGAGAGATGTCTCAGCCCACAGACAGAGCTGCTGAGAGATGTCTCAGCCCACAGACAGAGCTGCTGAGAGATGTCTCAGCCCACAGACAGAGCTGCTGAGAGATGTCTCAGCCCACAGACAGAGCTGCTGAGAGATGTCTCAGCCCACAGACAGAGCTGCTGAGAGATGTCTCAGCCCACAGACAGAGCTGCTGAGAGATGTCTCAGCCTACAGACAGAGCTGATGAGAGATGTCTCAGCCCACAGACAGAGCTGCTGAGAGATGTCTCAGCCCACAGACAGAGCTGCTGAGAGATGTCTCAGCCCACAGACAGAGCTGCTGAGAGATGTCTCAGCCCACAGACAGAGCTGCTGAGAGATGTCTCAGCCTACAGACAGAGCTGCTGAGAGATGTCTCAGCCCACAGACAGAGCTGCTGAGAGATGTCTCAGCCCACAGACAGAGCTGCTGAGAGGTGTCTCAGCCCACAGACAGAGCTGCTGAGAGATGTCTCAGCCCACAGACAGAGCTGCTGAGAGATGTCTCAGCCCACAGACAGAGCTGCTGAGAGATGTCTCAGCCCACAGACAGAGCTGCTGAGAGATGTCTCAGCCCACAGACAGAGCTGCTGAGAGATGTCTCAGCCCACAGACAGAGCTGCTGAGAGATGTCTCAGCCCACAGACAGAGCTGCTGAGAGATGTCTCAGCCCACAGACAGAGCTGCTGAGAGATGTCTCAGCCTACAGACAGAGCTGATGAGAGATGTCTCAGCCCACAGACAGAGCTGCTGAGAGATGTCTCAGCCCACAGACAGAGCTGCTGAGAGATGCTGAGATCCCATGTTGATCAAACATGCTCTCTTCGTCAATGAAATTAGGGCTTCAGTGTTTGCATTCTATTGGAAATACTGTGCATTTCTATAGAGTTTTTAGAAAATGCTTAAAAAGCTTCAGATAGCGAGGAACTCACCTCCTCCAATACTAATATGTAGTAGTACATGCTTGTGTGAGACTGGATTTGAATTTGTAAAGTTTGTTGAACCATTCTACTATCTACTCTAGTACTAATGAGGGAGTATCTATTGAGTTCATGCCAGAGACATACACTGGACAGATAAACCACATCGAGTACCCCCAACAGCACAAAAAAAAGTGTAGACCCAGACAAAAACACCTGATTCAACTTGTCAAGGGGTGTTTGTCTGAGGCCACAACAAAAATATATAATGTTGTGGAACTCCAGGATAGGAGTTTGGAAACACCCCAGCTAGCACATAGCGTTCTGAAAACCATATGTTTCTTAGATCTTGGTGAGAGTGTGGTTGTCCTATGGTTGTTTTGCATACAACCTTCCCACAACTTTCTGGGAATGGTGCAGAATAGTTGCTTGGCTTTGTAACATTCTCAGCACATTTAAGGAACATGACAAAAATACTGAATTTCAGTTTCCTAAAGGTTCAAACATGAAATTACATTTAATTAAAATGTTGGTAATGTTCTAGAAACGTTCTCGAACTGGTTTGACATTGGGAATGTTCTCAAATAGTTCAGACAACATTAAGAAACAACGGTCTTCTGTGGGAATTTCAGTACTTCAGCATAAAATGTCCTTCAGGTTTCTTCATGGTTCTATTTAAAGTCATGTTCTCAAATTGTTCTGAGAACATTAAGAAAACTTTCCATAAAAACCACAAGAACATTTGAGTAACTTCAGAGAACGTTCTAAGAATGTGATTTAAAAACAAATACATTCCGTTCTCAGCATCAACAAAACTATCTCCTCTATCTTGTTAACTTCTTATGGCTGCAGGGGCAGTATTGAGTAGCTAGGATGAAAGGTGCACAGAGGTTCCCAGAGTAAACGGCCTGGTCCTCAGTCATAGTTGCTAATATATGCATATTAGTTTCTAAAACTGTTTGAAATATGTCTGTGAGTATAACAGAATTCATATGGCAGGCAAAAACCTGAGATAAAATCCAAACAGGAAGTGGAAATTCTGAGGCTGATCCATTTTCAACCAAGCTCCCATTGAAATCACAGCGAGATCTGGATGAGTTTGCACTTCCTACGGCTTCCACTAGATGTCAACAGTCTGTAGAACCTTGTCTGATGCCTCTACTGTGAAGGGGGACCGAATGAGAGGAGAATTAGTCACGTCTGCCATGAGGTGACCATTCTTTGACCATGCGCGTTCACATGAGAGTGAGCTCTGTTCAGTCGCTGATCTGAAGTCAATGTAATTCTCCGGTTGGAACGTTATTCAAGATTTATGTTAAAAACATTCTAAAGATTGATTCAATACATCGTTTGACATGTTTCTACTGACTGTTACGGAACATTTGGACATTTTTGTCAGGTTTTAGTGAACGCGCTTCCCTGACTTTGGATTTGTATACCAAACACGCTACAAAAATAGCTATTTGGACATAAATGATGGACATTACCGAAAAAAACTAACATTTCTTGTGGAAGTAGGAGTCCTGGGAATGCATTCCGACGAAGTTCAGCAAAGGCAAGTGAAGATTTATAATGCTTTTTATGAGTTTTGTTGACTGCACAATTTGGGCGGATAACTGTATGGCTTGCTTTTGTGGCTGAACGCTGTTTTCAGATGATTGAATATTGTGTTTTGCCGTAAAGCTTTTTGAAATCTGACACAGCGGTTGCATTAAGAACAAGTGTATCTTTAATTCTATGAAAAACATGTATCTTTCATCAAAGTTTATGATGAGGATTTCTGTTATTTGACGTGGCTCTCTGCAATTTCCTCTGATATTTTGGAGGCATTTCTGAACCTGGCGCCAATGTAAACGGAGGTTTTTGGATATAAATATGAACTTAATCGAACAAGACATACAGTGGGGAGAACAAGTATTTGATACACTGCCGATTTTGCAGGTTTTCCTACTTACAAAGCATGTAGAGGTCCAGAAAATCACATTGTATGATTTTTATGGATTTAATTAGCTTTTTATTGCATGACATAAGTATTTGATCACCTACCAACCAGTAAGAATTCCGGCTCTCACAAACCTGCTAGTTTTTCTTTAAGAAGCCCTCCTGTTCTCCACTCATTGCCTGTATTAACTGCACCTGTTTGAACTCGTTACCTGTATAAAAGACACTTGTCCACACACTCAATCAAACAGACTCCAACCTCTCCACAATGGCCAAGACCAGAGAGCTGTGTAAGGACATCAGGGATAAAATTGTAGACCTGCACAAGGCTGGGATGGGCTACAGGACAATAGGCAAGCAGCTTGGTGAGAAGGCAACAACTGTTGGCGCAATTATTAGAAAATGGAAGAAGTTCAAGATGACGGTCAATCACCCTCGGTCTGGGGCTCCATGCAAGATCTCACCTCGTGGGGTTATCAATGAGGAAGGTGAGGGATCAGCCCAGAACTACACGGCAGGACCTGGTCAATGACCTGAAGAGAGCTGGGACCACAGTCTCAAAGAAAACCATTAGTAACACACTACGCCGTCATGGATTAAAATCCTGCAGCGCACGCAAGGTCCCCCTGCTCAAGCCAGCGCATGTCCAGGCCCGTCTGAAGTTTGCCAATGACCATCTGGATGATCCAGAGGAGGAATTGGAGAAGGTCATGTGGTCTGATGAGATAAAAATAGAGATTTTTGGTCTAAACTCCACTCGCCGTGTTTGGAGGAAGAAGAAGGATGAGTACAACCCCAAGAACACCATCCCAACCGTGAAGCATGGAGGTGGAAACATCATTCTTTGGGGACGCTTTTCTGCAAAGGGGACAGGACGACAGCACCGTATTGAGGGGAGGATGGATGGGGCCATGTATCGCGAGATCTTGGCCAACAACCTCCTTCCCTCAGTAAGAGCATTGAAGATGGGTCGTGGCTGGGTCTTCCAGCATGACAACGACCCGAAACACACAGCCAGGGCAACTAAGAAGTGCTGTGTAAATGAGAGAAGTCTCCAGACCTGAACCCAATAGAAAATCTTTGGAGGGAGCTGAAAGTCCGTATTGCCCAGCGACAGCCCCGAAACCTGAAGGATCTGGAGAAGGTCTGTATGGAGGAGGACCTTGAAATGCTTCAAGGTCCTCCTTGAAGTATTGCCCAGCGACAGTATTGCCCAGCAACAGCCCCGAAACCTGAAGGATCTGGAGAAGGTCTGTATGGAGGAGGACCTTGAAATGCTTCTTACGAAGCCACTCCTTTGTTGCCCGGGCGGTGT